>NC_048544.1:12453213-12705713 GCF_902806685.2 Maniola hyperantus | reverse complement strand
GGCTGAAATACTCCAACTTCCGCACTTTTATGGTCTTCAGGATTTCAACATCTTCACTTAGCCTCTGTAGTACAGTTGCATTTTTGATACACTGTACCAAAGAGATTCTCAACATTCTTCTGTATACCCACATTTCAAAAGCTTCTAACTTTGACTAGTGCGCCTGCGAGAGCTTTCTGTAAACGCTTTGTGGCATTCAATCAAAAGTTTGCACCAATAGGCAAAATAACCAATGAGTTCAAACCTCTCACTGTACTCTGGAATGATAGCGTAGTGGGAAGAAAACAAGAGGACATAACGGACTAAGAGGACTTGCTATGAAGAAAAAAGGAAAATTGAAAATGATTTTATGGATTTTGTAATGTCACAATTATTACAGCTGACCTAAGTTAGTGCTTTTATTTTATTTATGAATACTGAGGATATTTTGAAATCCATGGTTTTTCACGGTTCACTTCTACAAACGGGCCCACAAAGGACGATGGTAACTGAAGAGAGAGTCATAAAATCCAGCTTCACAGGGGAAGTTGGAAAAAATATTATTAGAATTACGATCAATCACAAATACAATAGATACAATAAAACTATAATATACATTAATATGCTACTCGTAATATCTACGTACAATAATTATCCTCGGAAAACAGATACAACTCCTTAACCTGTGAACCCTACTTAGCCATGATAGTTTCCTTTAAAATTGATTATATTATATACTACTGCTGTGAATTTTTTCACGTTCCTTTATACAACCATATGGCTGATAAAGGGGGTAGACACTTGACTCTAATAAAAATTAGCACTTTAATTAAAACATCATATTTTACAACGGATCTAGAAATTGAAAAATGATGTTCCCACACCCACAGTATTTTTAAAAGACCTATTCAACGATATCTCACACTATGAGACGTAGGTACACACTAGGTAGACGAGAAAAAAAAATTCACCCCCACTTTACATGTAGGAGAGCCACCCTAAAAATAATATTTATCACAATTTTATTTCACCACTTAGTCGGCGTGATTAATATTTATACCCATGCCAAATTACAGATTTCTAGCACTTATACTATAAGTTTTAACAAAATAAGAGACTACTTTCGGACTGTTCCTCTTTCAATTGTTGTAGTTACCGTTACTTTCATTGGAAAACCTCAAATTTTTATAAACAATGCTAACCTAAAACGTCGCTACGGTTCGATCATTTGCAATAAACCACATTTTAGTTTAGCAATTCTCCCCAAAAAACGCTACTGTATAAAAACCATTTCTATTCTACTAGACTAAAATGTGTTTAAATTACAAAAGCCGCATTTTAAGTGTTATGTTTTTCATAGTTTTAAGGATCATAACCTAACCTACAATGTCGTTAAAGTCTTTTAGAGTCATTTTACTTTAGTAATTATACAATTTTTTTTAGTTTCGTAAAACGATGAAAAAAGTAAATGCAATCCAAGCCTTAAACGTCTTAAAGGGTAATCTAACGACATTTAAGTTATGTAAATACAAGACGTTGTTAGAAAAAATGCTAGACTAAAAAGCCAAAACTGTCCTGCTTTAATTATTATTTATTCTAGAAACTTAAAAATACAGCTATTCAAAAGTGCTCTATTTGCTCTACATTTTCATAGTTTCAAGTTTTGTATACGGTTATTAGTTATGAAATGGCATCATTTCTTCATAAATTCGCGCTTTTTTGATCATATCTCGAAACTTGGTTGTGGTAGTTAACGACACTTTAGCTTTAGGACGGCAGCCCACCGAGAAGAACCAGCAAGAAACTCGGCGGTTGCTCTTTTTAATTTTTCAATTTACAATGTTATTATACCGTACTATACAAGCCATTGCAGCCCCGTGCATTGCTGGAGCGAGTCAAATCCAAGCTTTTTTATCGTTTACATAGTCTGCGACTGGATAATATGCTTTTTTTAGGAGCATACTTTTAACACATTTTTTAAACTTGTGTAAAGGCAAGTCTAAAATTGCTTGTGGCATTTTATTATAAAATATTACACTCATTCCCACAAATGACTTTCGCACCTTCCAGAGGCGGAGCGCAGGAGTAGCTAGCTTATTTTTGTTTCTAGTTTGCCTATCATGGATATCACTGTTTTTTTTGTAACTGTGAATGTTTTGTCGTACAAAAATTATATTATTGTAAATATATTGGGAAGCTACTGTAAGAATACCTATTTCCTTAAATATCTCTCGTAGGGAATCGCGCGGTTTTAAATTATAAATTGCACGTATTGCCCTTTTTTGTAATACGAATATTTTCCCAATATCTGCCACTTTACCCCATAGCAAGACTCCGTAAGACATAATACTGTGGAAATAGGCAAAATACACAATTTTTGCAGTTTCCACGTCAGTTACCTGTCGAATCCTTCTAACAGCATAAGCAGCAGAGCTGAGTTTACCAGCAAGTGTTGATTGATTGATACATAGATAGATAGATAGATAAATAGATAGATAGATAGATAGACAGGTAAAATTTTGTATGAAGTTCGCCTTTGTCTTTGTTTCGTCCACGCGGACGAAGTCGCGAGCATACCTAAGCTAGTATTAGATAATTTTAAAACTATGATGGATATTTTTCTTACCGCCTGATTGTGATTCTTTTAATAACTTATTAAAAGAAATATTTAAGAAAACCGGTTACCTAGGTATATTGTAAGAAGTGTAAATTCCTCCACGCGTTGAAAATAAAAACTAACTAACGTAAAAAAATATTAAATAATATTTTTTTATTATTATAAGCAAGTAATTAATTTTTATTCTAATAAGCCATTAATTATTAAACTACTAAGTTTCGGAATTCATCGCAATATGAATTAAATTAAATAGACACGGAAATGTTCGTCTATAATTTGATAATGATGAAATTGAAATCTGAAAAGGATTTATTAAAATTCAAACCCTAAGGAGATGAAATAGGGGTTTAAAATTTGTGTAGTCCACGCGGACGAAGTTACGACCATAAGCTAGTTCTATAATATTATTACAATACATTGAAAGGTAAGTAATCATTTTATGAAGATACATTATTTCGAATTATTAATAGCAGCATCTTAGGAGTTGGCAAATCTTAAGCAAAGGTTGTATGCTTCGATCACATGGGAAAGTTTACTTACACAAGTTGCTAATGTTGCGGTAGTCGAGTGATCCAAAAAAATCGTTATAAATTCGCACTGCATAAAATACTTACTTTAAAAATTTAAATGTCATAGGTCATCACACTAATATTATAAAGGCAAAAGTTTGTATGTGTGTGTGTGTGTGTGTTTGTTACTCCTTCACGCAAAAACTACTAAACGTTTAACGGTTGAAATTTGGAATTAGCATAGATTATACTCTGGATTAACACATAGGCTACTTTTTATCCCGGAAAATCAAAATGTTCCCACGGAATTTTGAATACCTAAATCCACGCGGACGAAGTCACGGGCATCAGCTAGTGATTAAATACTGTTAGGTCTGTTGTTGATAGTGTGTTTGGTTAATCGTTGATAGTCTGGATACGCCCTAACCCTCTGACGTTTTCTAAGAGTCTAGGGGTTGGGGTGGAGTCTAGGCTCTCTGGTGGCGCGCGGAATGGCGGCAGTTCATTGTACTTACTTGTTAGCCAATTTAATACGCAAACCGTGATTAAAGTATCAAAGTGGTTTTCCATTTTAACAATGCTTATTAGTTTTCTTTTTAATTTGAGTTGTGACTAAAATATTTCCAGAATAAAAACAGGTTAGTAAGGCGTTACGTGGGCAAAAATAATTAGTCTACTTATCTGTAAACATTTTAATTGGGAACTAACCTGTCTGGGCTTAATATGACGTTAAATGTTTTGAAAAACAAATTGATTATGTAATTAAACAACATCCACTAAACTATTAATAGATAAAATAATAGGTCAATCATGTGTCAATTAATAAGAAACGTGATTCTACTTAATTATTTTAAGGTATGTTTGTATGAAACGCTGATCTCTATACATAATTATTTTATTTTTACAGGACAAAATGTTAGTGCGATTTAGTTGCATCCAAAAAGGGAATGCGGCTTGAAGATAGAAAACCAAAATTAAAGAATTTATAATTTAGTTTAGGTTAGGGATGGTGTATAGTGGAATCGGTACCAATTCTGGAACTTTAAACGATTTTTTATTTGTTTTGGATTTTCCTTTTCCTTCATGTATAAATAACTATTGCCTTTTTACCCATTTAATATCTACAAGTACCTAATTCCTTTTTTGAATTAGTGCATCTTTTTTCTTTCAACACCCTGTTGTATTATTATTTTTAAATGGAATGATTTTTTTTATTAATTTGATCATAGTGGGAAATAAATAGTTATCATATCTTTTTTATCAGTATACCTAGTCTTTTAATTTAATTTAGAAATTGATTTGGGGTTCGTCGGGGTAAATATCAGCTTGTTAGGCTAGCGATTATTAGCCTAGTGGTTAGGACGTCCGCCTCCTATTTGGAGGTCGGGGGTTCGATCTCGGGCACGCACCTCTAACTTTTCGGAGTTATGTGCATTCAAAATAATTAAATATCATTTACTTTAATGGTGAAGGAAAACATCGTGTGGAAACCTGCATGCCTGAGAGTTCTCCATAATGTTCTCGAAGGTGTGTGAAGTCTGCCAATCCGCACATGGCCAGCGTGGTAGACTATGGCCAAAACCCTTCTCACTCTGAGAGGAGACCCGTGCTCTGTAGTGAGCCTGCGATGAATTGATCATGATCATGAAGGCTAGCGATATAATCTTTCCAGTAGTGAATGCTAATGTAAACGCAGCATCAGGTCAAGTTAGCAAAGTGCCGCATTTCCCAACATATAGAGAGAGGCTGCGAGAGGTCAGTAATAGCTGTATGTTACAGCTGGATGGACGTGTTTCTTGTTGTTATATAACTTACATATAACTCGTTTTGTTGTGATTGTCGCAAGAAATTAATGTAAGTTTTATTTCAATTATTTTTATAGTAGGTAACTTAAATTAATTAATTGGTATAAAACAGATAGTTGTAGTAAGTGTTTATTGAACACTAGCTTATGCTCGCGACTTCGTCCGCGTGGACTACACAAATTTCAAACCCTACCAGGGGGGCCAGGAATATCGACTATTAATGTTTTTTTTTGTCTCTCTTTTATATCTACCTACATCTAATAAGAAAACTACTTATTTGTTTTAATGTTTAGTTGTTAACTGTAATCTGTTTATGTAGGTATTTATAATTAAGTTATTCACATTAATTGTACCTACCTATTTATATTCGGGCGAAAGACTGGCTTCCCATAGCACAGGGAATCCTAGTTTGGGGGCCAGGAACTTTGCATTGCTACTACCAGGGTCATGTACTTATATATACCTTGTAATTTTTTTTTATCAAATAAAGATTATTTATATTTACTTGTCATTATTATAATCTTGACTATTATTCCCCATTCCCCCCTTAACCGTTGAGCTATTGAGGTTATATTAATTCCAAAAAAAAATTTTGAAAAGTTATATGTATCGCAAATCTATCTATAAATATATATAATCTAGTGTATTTGATAATGATCTGATAGTTTATGTTCCTACAATACCCGGACCACTCTTTAAGCTTTTAGTTATACGCCATTTCTGACGAAACTAACAACATGTACCTTTCGTAACTTTACAACCGGATGGTTAGTCATAAAAATATTTTTAAAGTGCCTAGATATAATATACCTACGTACGCTACATAATTAGACCATTACAACCGTAGGCTAAGCACTACAGAATTAAACTGGTTCTTTTATCTGTGTCTACCACTTAAGTTTGACATAGCTCCAGTATGACCACAAATATCTCTGATCTTGATTGGTTATCATCATCACATTCTTCTTCTTCTTATAGTGCCGTCTCCTATCGGAGGTTGGCAACCGTTCGAGCTATCTGCACCTTGGACGCTGCTGTGCGGAATAAAAAACGGGTACTCTTCCCGTACCACTAGCGTAAATTCTTGAGACACGTTGTTCTTCTTCGGTCAGGTGGTCTTCTGTCGGCTATTTTCCCCTGAACTATGAGCTGAAGGAGGTTGTACTTGCTATTTCTCATAATATGGCCAAAATACTCCAACTTCCGCACTTTTACCATTTTCAAAATTTCAAGGTATTTGCTTAGCCTTTGTAGTACTGTTGCATTCTTGGCACGCTGTACCCAAGAGATTCTCAATATTCTAGAGGAATGTGTAAAATGAAAAAGTTTTAACTTATGAACTTTGAATACCTTCAAGTCAAGAGTGAATAGGCATCTTCTAGGCAAGCGCGCTCCATTTTAGGCTGCATCATCACTTGCCAGCAGGTCTAATTGCAGCCAAGCATTAGTCTATAATTTTTTTTTTAAACCGGCCAAGTGCGAGTCAAGCTCGCGCAATGAGGGTTCCGTACTACAGTCGTATTTTTTCGACATTTTGCACGATAATTCAAAAACTATGATACATAAAAATAAATAAAAATCTGTTTTGGAATGCACAGGTATGATACCCCACTTGATATAGTTATCTTACTTAGAAAATTGAAAATACTAATTATTAGTTCATGACCACAATTTAATTTTTTTTGTGTGATCTAACCCTAAATTTCATGATTGTAGGTCAACGGGAAGTACCCTGTAGGTTTCTTGATAGACAGACGGACAGACAGACAGACTGACAGACAGACAGACAAACAACAAAGTGATCCTATAAGGGTTCCGTTTTTCCTTTTGAGGTACGGAACCCTAAAAAGTAGGTACCTAAGTAGGTTTCAAGGTTTTTAAAAAATCTTCCCCCATGGGGGTTCATAAATAGGGGATGGAAGTTTATATGAAAGTCCGTTATTTTTCAAGACATTTTATGAAAATTCGTATTTGGGTTTTCGGCCAAAAATGAGAAGTATGTGTTTCAGGATTTTTAAAAATTCTACTCCCATGGGGGTTAATAAATAGGGAATGCAAGTTTTTATAAACGTCCGTTATTTTTCAAGATCTATGAAAATTTGTGTTTCGTCATTCAGTAAAAATTAAGGGTGTCAAGAGTTTTGGAAATTCTACTCCATCACCAATTTTTGATGATATTGGCATTGGCTATTATGATGTAGGCATCCTCTAAGAAAGGATTTTGTAAAATTCAACCCCTAAGGGAGTCAAATGGGGGTTTGAAATTTGTGTAGTCCACGCGGACGAAGTTGCGAGCATAAGCTAGTCCCATATAAATTAACCGGATTGCAGTAGAAGTCCCTTGTCACTTCGACATAAAGTCACGCTATACAAAACGTGCATCCGCCCAATAATGTCTTATGCCTGTGTTGCATTTGCACACCTGCCGCCCTCCTCTCTCAAACCTCTCCAAGTCCTACAGAATAAGTTTATGCGTATGGCCACTGGCTCCCCGTGGTACATGCGCAACGTGGACCTCCACAGAGACCTCCATCTCCCGACAATAGCTCATTACTTTAAACAGCTTTCCAAAAACTATTTTGAGAAAGCCATTAGACACCCCAACCCCCTAATAGTTGAGGCAGCGACATACACCCCCGACCGAAACGACCTCCCTGACAAAAGGCGCCCTAAGCACGTCCTTAACGATCCCGACGATCAATCATGACCGACAATGCTCTAGCTGCGTAGGGCTACACATTCCAACCTTATCACAGCGTCTTCGCCGGCGAAGACGAGGTCCCCGATTTCTAACGTCACCCGGACGTGGGCTCACGCCACGGCCTCGGGGGCGTACGGACTAACCAACAAAACCGACAACTCCACCCATCCCAACGTCATCCTAAGCCGTGGTCCGAGCCTCACAGGAGGCGCCCTTAGGAGGACGTTGCCCCCCGACCTCTCGAATTATTTCTTTGAGCCCTAGGGCTCACCCCCAGGCGGAGCTTCGCGCTCGCCAACCCCCCCGGTGACGCTGTAGCGGCCAGTAGGGCCTACGCAGCATAGTCAATCCGAAACAACACAAATAGAAGTCCCTTCTCACGTAATTGGAAAATCGCAAGTCACAAGATTAAGTTAAATAATAACTACTTAGGTATTTAAAAACACTTCAGATGTAACCTTGTATAGAGTGCCAGTTCGAAGAGCAAACATTGAGAACACATCCTAAGTATTTATTTACTGTATTGACCACATATTGACATTCATAACGACCTAGACTTGTAAATACTATAGTATATAGGTACCTACGTGCTATCCTATACTTACTGACTAGGTAGATACAAATAAGTAGGTAAAGAAACATCTTCTAAATATATAAAATGAAAAGGTGACTGACTGACTGATCTACCAACGCACAGCTCAAACTACTGGACGGATCGGGTTGAAATTTGGCATGCAGATAGCTATTATGACATAAACATCCGTTAAAAAAGGATTTTTGAAAATTCAACCCCTAAGTGGGTGAAATAGGGGTTCGAAATTTGTGTAGTCCACGCGGACGAAGTCGCGGGCATAAGCTAGTATTATATAAAATGAAAAGGTGACTGACTGACTGATCTATCAACGCACAGCTCAAACTACTGGACGGATCGGGCTGAAATTTGGCATGCAGATAGCTATTATGACATAAACATCCGTTAAGAAAGGATTTTTGAAAATTCAACCCCTAAGGGGGTGAAATAGGGGTTCGAAATTTTGTGTAGTCCACGCGGACGAAGTCGCGGGCATAAGCTAGTATTATATAAAATGAAAAGGTGACTGACTGACTGATCTATCAACGCACAGCTCAAACTACTGGACGGATCGGGCTGAAATTTGGCATGCACATTGCACATAGCTATTATGACATAGAAAGGATTTTTGAAAATTCAACCCCTAAAGGGGTAAAATAGGGGTTTGAAATTTCTGTAGTCCACGCGAAGTCGCGGGGATAAGCTAGTTATTTATATTGCTGATTTAGAATACTTACCTACTTACTAAAATATTTACCTACTTAACTTTATATTGTACAGTAGGTACGTAGGTATACGTTCGCAACCCGCTGAGCCATGACGGTTACTCTGGTTTTTTTTTTTAAATAGATATAGCGAGCAAACGAGCAGGCGGGTCACCTGATGTTAAGGGATTACCGCCGCCCATGAACATTTGCAGCACCAGAGGAGCCGCAAATTCTCATATTTCTGTTTTGATCACAGAGAGACTCCAAGCATAGCTCTCTACATCACCCGCTGAGTGACTGAGTTTTCTTTAGTTATCTCTAAATTATATAAAACAGAAAATTATTTAAAAGACTAGCTAATGCTCGCGACTTCGTCCGCGTGGACTACACAAATTTCAAACCCCTGTTTCACCCCTTTAGGGGTTGAATTTTCAAAAATCCTTTCTTAGCGGATGCCTACGTCATAATAGCTATCTGCATGCAAAATTTCAGCCCGATCCGTCCAGTAGTTTGAGCTGTGCGTTGATAGATCAATCAGTCAGTCAGTCATTCAGTCAGTCAGTCAGTCAGTCAGTCACCTTTTCCTTTTATATATTTAGACTAGCTTATGCTCGCGACTTCGTCCGCGTGGACTACATAAATTTCAAACCCCTATTTCACCCCCTTAGGAGTTGAATTTTCAAAAATCCTTTCTTAGCGGATGCCTACGTCATAATAGCTATCTGCATGCCAAATTTCAGCCCGATCCGTCCAGTAGTTTGAGCTGTGCGTTGATAGATCAATCAGTCAGTCAGTCATTCAGTCAGTCAGTCAGTCAGTCAGTCACCTTTTCCTTTTATATATTTAGATTAGCTGTGTCCATTATTGACTTTGAAACCGTCCAACCCATGTTTCCCAAACTGGTTTCATTCAGATCAGAATTTTATTTAAGTTTTTTTAGCGTAGTAGTGCCTCGCTTACCACTTATCACTTTCCTGTGACCATAAGACTGATGTCTAAATATGTATCGATATAATATCTCGCGGCGGAGAGTCCGATCCGCGCACATTTTGAGGTCAAGGTGCCAAAATTGATGCAATGAGTTACTCCAACACGTCTTGCGGCCACAATCGTGTGATTATTTGGCAACATCACCACTAAGATACGACCTGTTACTATCCATACCTAAAGCTTTATTAAACCCGCCCCGGCTTCGCACGGTTAGCCCAGTACAATTTTTGCAGGGTTCCCTTTTTAGGGTTCCGTACCTCAAAAGGAAAAACGGAACCCTTATAGGATCACTTTGTTGTCTGTCTGTCTGTCAAAATGTCGAAAAAAATACGACTATAGTACGGAACCCTCGTTGCGCGAGCATGACTCGCACTTGGCCGGTTTAAAAAAAATATATAGACCATAATATCACTCAGAAATAATATAGCTTTCTAGTGGTGAAAGAATTTTCAAAATCAGTTCTGTAGTCCAGAGATTACTTCCTACAAACAAACTTAGAAACTTTACCTCTTTATAATATTATTATTAGTATTCAGTATATTAGTAGGTAATACTAGCGACCCATCCCGGCTTCGCCCGGGTAGCGTATTACAATTTTCGTAGAGATCTCTAATTTTTTTGAAATAAAATAAATAATATAAAGTAGGTACTTAGCTTTTTAATGGCGAAAGAATAATTAATTATTATCCTAATACTAGCAGATACGCAGCGGCGTGTGCTACTGTTACCACGCTAAAAAAACTAAAACAACAACTCTAAAACCATCTTCGCATTATTGACTTTCTAATGAAACCGAGGTTTGGCGTGTCTTGTGTAGTTATATCATAGTGAAAATTATTTGTTTTTTAAATAGTTAGGTACATTTTCGTGACTATGCTGAAAATTTGCCTATGCCTATTTGCTATGAGATTCTGGTTTTAACCGACTTCCAAAAAGGAGGTGCAATTCTCAAGTCGGCCCGTTTTTTTTCAACTTTTGTACTATAATATGTCCGATATAGACTTATTTATTTATTATTTAATTAGAACGGACATAATATAGCCCAATTACACTAATTAAATTACCTACTTAAATTATTAAGTATAAACACGCTTACAAAAAATAATTAATTAAATTAAAATTACAATTAAAAATAAATTTGTAGACTTAGATAACATCCAACCGAATGTGTCCAAACCGGTTCCATAAGCAAAGGCGAATATGCGAATATGGTTTTAGAGTTGTTTTTTTTTGTTTTCTTCATATGTTATAAAAATAATCTCAACTTATAAGATCTGGCTTTTTTCCATCTAGGTATACCTACAATGTTTAATAAACTTCAACCTTAGTTCTAAACTATTAACTTCTTCAAGACATAATTAAAGATTCCAATATTTTCTGCTTCGAATCAATAGCTCCCGCTTTTCTTGCCGCCATTTTACATCTGCCGCCAATTATGTTTTATTTTTATTTTTAAATTCAACTCTTGGCAAAGGCAATGCCGCTAACATAATATGTTTTTTTCCAACCTTGGTCTTAGCCTAGAATGAATATCTCATTATATTTTTCAGTAACATGCAGCTAAAGACGGATCTGCTGCTGCATCCAACAGAGGAGCTGTCAGAAAAGATCCGGATCGAGCTGAAGGAGGATGTCACTACCAGAGACCGGGACCTGGCTGCGATTAAGGAGTGGCTGCGGAAGGAACCACATCTACCGGATGAGTGGGGTATGTAACCATTCTGACACGTCTGTCTTGTCCGATGGGAGGCTTCGGCCATTGTTAGTTCACCTTACAATGCACAATTGCAAAGTGATCTTTGCAATTGCTGCGTGGTGGTGGTGCGTATTACTTGCCTGGTGGCTGCTTTTTCCTGCATGCTTAGCAGTGGGAGGGCAGGCGGTGCATTTCGCATTCTGCATGTTGCATCATACAGATTCGACCTGTTTCAGCGGATTATAGCAAATTAAGCTTTTAGTTCATTGCTTTTCAGTTTGTTAATCCACCCTTTGATCAGCTCCAAGTAACTACCTACCTAAACATGGCTTTAGCACTCTAAACGTAGGTGAAACGTTTTTACTGATATTAAATATTTTTTTAATTGAATTTATAATACAACAAGCTGATGCCTAAGATTTCGTACGCGTGGATTTAGGTTTTTAAAAATATAAAATTTAAAAAAAATAGCCATAAGTCACCCTCCAGGTTTTTAAGGATTCCCATGGGAAAAATCACGTCAATCCTTTGCTCCGTTGTGACGTGATTGAAGGACAAACCAACAAACAAAAACACTTTCGCATTCATAATATGGGTAGATAGTGATTTTAAAACTCTTTGCAGAGGACAATCCCCTGATGACTTTCCTGAGAGGCAGCAGCTTTTCCCTGGAGAAATGCAAACGCAAGCTGGACATGTACTTCACAATGAGGGCAGCTTGCCCAGAGTTCTTCACCAACCGTGACGCGACCAGCCCTGAGCTGAGCGAGGTCTTGAAATCTAAACTGTAAGTATCATTCATAAGTTATTCTGACATCAGAAGTGGGATCACTCTCTAATTCTGTAGCCTGCCTAGAAGCTTCAGGGATGTCATTATTTTTGTACTAGCGTTTTTCAGTAAATTTCATTAGGATCTAAAATCTAAATATTGATTAATACTTACACCTATTTAATATTTAATAGCTGAGCAACTGCTAGTTTTTTTTGTACATCAGCCTAAATGACAGTGCTTCAGATAATCCAAAAATTTCATCCTTTAGAATTCTTATAGTTAGTCGATAACCCCGCTAATGATAATAATTGTATGAAAATTATCAGTTTTTATTTCAAAAGTTGAAGATACAACTGTACAAAATATGTATATGTATGTGAGTGTGTAGTGGAGACCGCGTTTAAGCAGTGGGACGCCCTCCAGCACGATGGACCGACGATATAAAGAGGCTGGCGGGAAGTGGCTGGATGAGGAAGGCTGAGGACCGGGTGTGGTGGCGCTCTTTAGGGAAGGCCTATGTCCAACAGTGGACGTCCACAGGCTGATGATGATGATGATGATGTAGCGCGCAAAACTGCAATTTTTATACGTAGGTAGTTATTTGACAAGGAGCAAGATGTTGTAACCAGTTTACTAAATAGAGTTGCTCTGTATTACCAAGACCTAGACTAGTCGCAGCCCAACGGGAACTAATACGTTCCTCCGTTAATGGTAGGTACAGTTATAACTTCGGGTTTCTCTAAGGAAATTGCACTAAGGTAGAGATCCTGTTTAAAACCAGCTCAGTTTATGATTTTACATCAAATTCTAGAAAATAAATACAAAATTCGCAATTTCATAGTCCTTTAAAACAGAAAAACCGGCCAAATGCGAATCAGGCTCGCGCACCGAGGTACAGTCGTATATTTTTTTGACATTTTGCAAAAACTATAATGCATAAAAATAAATAAAAATCTTTTTTAGAATGCACAAGTGAATCCCTTTTATAATTATGATATATACTTGATATAGTTATCTTACTTTGAAAATTGAAAACAATATTATTAATTTATGACCACAATTTAAATTTTTTTGTGTCATGTAACGACAAATTCACGGTTTTCAGATTGTTTCCCTTATATCTGATATAAGACCTACCTGCCTGCCAAATTTCATGATTCTAGGTCAACGGGAAGTACCCTGTAGGTTTTTTGACAGACAGACTGCCAGACAACAAGTGGTCCTATGAGGGTTCCGTTTTTCCTTTTGAGGTTCGGAACCCTAAAAATACATAGGCCCCCACAGGATCTTATAATAGTACCTATTGAACCAGTGGCGTAACAATAGAGTGGTAAGCGGGGCAAAATGTCATGGGCCCAGGCTGGAGGGGGGCCCCCGGCCGTTGAGTGATTGAACGCTAGTCAAAACTGCAACGTCAACGCTCACAGAAGCTAGCCTTTAAGAATGTGTCGTCACTTAAAGTTCAACATTAACAGCATGCCATTAAGAAAGGAGGTCAACATGAACCCCAATTTTCGCACACTCAATGTAAATCCGAAGTTGCAAAAGTCCTAAATCCGCTCTACATAGTCCAAATTCAATGTCTTTTCTTATCATGATTTCTTTGTTGGCTAAACTGATGTTTACTGCTTTGAAATAAGGTTTATTTTTGAATGATTATGGTGGGCCTTGATGATTCAAGGGCGGTCACAGGCGCACGCTCAGTGACTGCGTAATACTACTAAGCAATATGAATTACGTAAATCTTAAAACCGTAGTTTGTATTGCTTACATTGACATTTTGCATACGTGTATCAGAATTATTATATTGTCTGTGAAGTTTCAACTAATCGTAGCTTATTATTGTGTTTAGGTTGGTTGAACTTATTTTGCTATCGTTTTAGTAGGTACCTAGGTAATTATGTGGTAATTATCATCTGATAAAAACGCTTAAGCTGTGCGTAATTTGCGTTCTTCTTAATTTACCTTATCTTCTTTAACATAGCAACTCTCTTATTGGTGTGTCTTTTATCTTCCACATTGGTCTATTGTTCTCGCTTTTACTTCTCTATATGTTTCATTAACAAGCTCTTTTTAACAAGTTCCATTGGGTCTTTCTTGATACCCCATATTTTTGACTCTTCTATTTTCTCCGTCTTCTTCTATGATTAGAATCATGTTTCGAACTTATTTTACTTTTCCCATTCCCTCTCCATTCTCTTTCTGTTAATTTTTTTTGACGCCAACATCACGTATCGATTTTCTTCAATAACTTTGTTACTTTCTAGGTTTAATTCTTCCACAAGCAAATTAAATGGGACCTTGAGTCAGCTAAAATACCACGTTCTTTGGTTTTCAGACAAGGACCGCCACTGCCTGGGCTGACCCCGAATGGAAGAAGAGTCACAATATGCAGAGGTAAAGATATAATAATTTATCATTTACCTTTATTACCATTAACTAGAATGAACTTTGCCATATTAAGTCGCATGTTTCCGGCTACGTGTGATTTCGAAAAATGTCATTTTTACCTACTATCTAGCTGATGCCTGCGACTTCGTACGCATGAATTTAGGTTTTTGAAAATCCCGTGAGAACTCTTTGATTTTCCGGGATAAAAAGTAGCCTTTGTCACTTTCCAGGTCTTTAACTATACCCATGCAAAAAATCACGTCGATCCATTGCTCCGTTGCATTGCACGTGATTGAAGGACAAACACACAAACCAATAAACCAACAAACAAACACACTTTCGAAATCGGGCGGGTTTTCGCAGTCATTTTCTTTAATAAATTTTTTAAGCTAAATTCTCAAAAATCAAGTTTTTGAAAGAACGCGTTGTAGTCGCAAACAGGTGACTTCGTGTTAAAATTTCATTACCTCACCGATTTTTTTAAGAAATCCACTTTAGCAAAACTGGGGCGGTTCAAATAGTCAGGATTTATGTATAGCTAACGTGAAATTAAAGCATCTTTATTACTAGTTTACATCCTGGTGGATACAAAAAAAACCTAAAGTATAATTACTAAGTTTCTGAACAAACATAAGACATCTAACAACACACTTATTACCTTTGACCTTAATTCTTCCTACAAAGTCGTCTAAAGGACGTCTCCCTGCACAACTTGCTAAGTGCTTCACACTTTTAATCCAATGTTTCAAAACGCTACAATAGGTGTATTTTGTAATAGCGTATTGGTGCCAGTCGTTTTTACGTGCGTGTTACAATTTACAAGGGGCTAAAGCGATATTTTGTTCAAGGGTTCTATAGTAGAATTCCGAGCACAGCGTAGGATTCTAAAGTAGAGCGAAGTGATACCTATTTCATATATTTTTTTAATTCCACCGAATTTTTTGTGAAGTGAAGTGAGTCCTTCGAGTGAAGGCGGAACGGGTCAGCTAATCTTTTTTATCTTTAAGTAGATGATGCCCGCGGCTTCGTCCGCGTCTTTTAAAAAACCCGGGGAACTCTTAAATTTTCCGGGATAAAAAGTATAGTTTATATCCTGGTGGGTCCAAAAAAAACCTTAATTAATTAAATCTAAGTTTCTGAACAATTTTAATAGGACCAGTATGATAAGATTACCTAAACATCTCACTAATAGAGAAAGAGCCAGCGCGTGCTAGACCGTCATTATTTTATAAAAGCTGAAAGTTTCTCTGCATAATATTGCCAACTCTGGGACGAACGTTTGTTTGGATGTTCGTTTGGATCATGGTATAGCTTTGGGATATAAAATTTAAAGGTTCACTACTAATTATTAAGTTCACTCTTAAACTTTAAAGGGCTTGCCATGATACTAAGTGTCTGGCAATGCATGACGTGATTACTGATACTATTCTGAAGAAAATATAAAAAAATAGATTTAACACTTTGACGAAATTTTTTATTCTTTTATAACCTGATATCTCCCAAAGCCACCATGATCCAAATAAACATCCAAACGTTTCTCCCAGTGTTGGGGACAATACGCAGAGAAATTTTCAGCCTTTATAAAATAACAAACGTCTGGCACGCGCTGGCTGTCTGGCGCGCGTTGATAGAATTCGAGCTTCAAAACAATTCAACATTAAAGTAAAATGGACTTTATAAAGTTTCCTTTAAAGCTTAATTTTGTCTATACATCTACAACCAGCGCTTAAAATGGTAGCGAAATGAAAATCGGTTGTAGGTATTGGATTTTGATTTTAAATCAAGACCTTTTGACGTCAGTTTTTTAATTTTCAATTTCAAATTCTATCAACGTTGGCAGAGTGACTGAGGTAGACTGAGGAAACTCACGGTTTGAATCCTGAATCGACATCTATCAAAATATCTCTATAATATTAAAATGAATCGCTAAATGTGTTGCTCATCGCAAATCTCGAGAACAGCTGAATCGATTTCGCTAATTCTTTTTTTATAATATTCCTTGAAGTACGGGGATAGTTCTTATGGAGAGAAAAATTTATAAATTTGAATCGACTGCTAGGCGGAACGAAGTTCGCCACGGCAGCTAGTATTAGGATAGATATTGGGCTTAAACCTGGTCGTTCTTTAAAATCTCATACTAAGTCCACTGAATTACAAAATCACAAATTGGTATGAAATCTGTCGACAATCTCGAACAGGCATGACTTGTCCGTTATGTAAATAGGTACCTATTGTGGCTTTGTCGTTTTTAAGGTTCCGTTCCTCAAAAGGAAAAACGAAACCCTTATAGGATCACTTTGTTGTTTGTCTGTCTGTCTGTCTGGCTGGATGTCTGTCCAACTGTCTGTAAACCTACAGGGTACTTCCCGTTGACCAAGAATCATGAAATTTGGCAGGTAGGTAGGTCTTATAGCAGACATTACAGGAAAAATCTGAAAACCGTGAATTTGCGGTTACAAAAAAAAATGTGGTCATGAACTAAAAATTAGTATTTTCAATTTTTGAAGTAAGATATCCATATCATATTATGAAAGGGCTTCATCTGTGCATCCTAAAACTGATTTTTATTTATTTTTATGCATCATAGTTTCTGAATTATCGTGCAAAATGTCGAAAAACTAAGACTGTAGTACGGAACCGTCGGTGCGCGAGCCTGACTCGCACTTGGCTGGTTTTTATCTTCGTGTGTTTACTTGGTATGCTTGAACAGTAACCGCGTCGTGCCGTATGTTATTTACGTGAGTTGTAAACAAACATCCACATTGGCTAGATCAATCATAGGAAATAACACAAACATAGTGGTCAAACGTGTTATTTATTATGTTTTTAACTGTTAGTTTCCGCGTCTACACTTGTTTTAAGACATTTTTAAGAAATAAAAACATTTTTAAAGTACGGAAGTCCGCCAAACTACACTTTGTTATGCTTTTTCGCTACATTCATTAAGTTACGATCTAACCAGATGATGATTAAGTTAATAATGATTCAAGAGTGACGCAATTGTACATAAAAATAATACCTACAGGATATATTATTATGTACATGACAAGTTTTGCAAATCATTAAATAGACAATATTTGCACAACACACTATTGATCGTAAACAATCAAGATCTTAAGTTGTGCAAGTTCAACTTAATACGTACAATGATTTTAAGGACAACCTGTAGAACTTAAAATTAGATATTGATGTCGATTCCAATGTCGTCTTTCTCTAAACTCTTAGAGCATCTGCATCTTTTTCTTTTTTATATTGTTAAAAAAGACCGATAATGAATTTTATTAGGTGGACGGACTTAATCCGACGAGGTGACGACCTCCCTGGCGCAGTGGTCTTATTAGTGGGAGGTCCCGGGTTCGATTCCTGGCAGGGATTTAGAATTTTATAATTTCTAAAATTTCTGGTCTGGTCTGGTGGGAGGCTTCGGCCGTGGCTAGTTACCACCCTTCCGGCAAAGCCGTGCCGCCAAGCGATTTACCGTTCCGGTACGATGCCGTGTAGATACCCAAGGGGCATGGGTTTATTAAAAACTGCCATACCCCTTCCAGTTTAGTCCGCTTCCATCTTAGAGTGCATCGTCACTTACCACCAGGTGAGATTGCAGTCAAGGGCTAACTTGTATCTGAATAAAAAACTAAAATAAAAAATCCGATCCGCAACAAACACTCCTGTCTCCGTGTGTGCACATAATGCCAACAACAGAAGTCGCTGGAGGGAGATCGCACGAGCAGCAGTGAAGAATTCATAGCCACGACCACTCTGTCAATAGTGAACGATTGAGAAGAAGAAGAAGAAATGAATTTTATATTAAAGATAGTGCCACTGTACAAAAAACACTATTCTCAAGACTGGTACCTAAAGATTGACAGTTTTAAGTTAAATTAAGTTTGACTGTCCTTTTCTTATTGGTACATTCATTGATGTTGGAATCCCCCTCTACATTAGTAAGAGAAAGATGCGGATTCTCTAAAAATTAGTTGCAATCAAAATCAGTACCATTTTGTATTTAAATAAAATAAAAGTCAATTAATGAACCAAAGGTTTCATCTTTATCAATTCAGTAGGTTTGATCAATAAAAAAACAATAAACCCCTTCGCTCATTAGTCAATGGAAAATAATAGAAACTGATGAAGCTGTGCTTTTAACTCTTCATTAGATTCTCGTTACTAAGCTCAATTTCTTTTTTTTTTTACTTAGGTATTTTTTTTATTTCAAGGTCTCTACCCAGGACTTGACTCTCAACAAATCACAGACACATTTAAGCTGGCTCTGATGATCGGTGACATCAGACTTGTAGAGGAAATCGTAGGTGTCGCCGGCGATATCTACGTATTGGACGGGGCAGTCCTCGGACCGAGTCTACTGGCTAAGCTCTCTCCATCGGTTATCAAGAAATTCATGATCTGTGTGCAGGTACTAATTATTTGAAATTCATATTATTATGCATAATATGTTAGACAATGAGGCTGTTATGGATACGTCTGTTAGCTAAACTCCACCAAATGTACGCTTCAGAGATGAAGCTCCTTTAAACACGACAAAAAGGAAAGGAATTCGAATAATAAATTCAAATCAAAAATGATTTACCAAAAAGATAAAATTATAAGAACTTTAAAATGAGACAAGTATACCTATCAGAACAATGCACAATGGTTAACTGTTAGAAGAAGAACAGCTTTGAAGAGTGCTATAAAAGTTGGTTCCTTTATAAGTTTAATCAATACATCGTACGTTTCAGGAAGCCTATCCAGTAAAATTGAAGGAAGTCCATATCATCAACACCTCACCCGTAGTTGAGAGATTCGTAAACTTCGTGAAACCTTTCCTTAAGGAGAAAATTAGGAAAAGGGTGAGTAACCTATAATTAATAAAATATAAAGTATGGACAACAACAAGGATAAGAGGTAGGACTTAGGAGCATAGGAAAAACAAAAACCTGGTGTACTTATACAGGTGAAAGAAGTTTTTATGAAGAAAAAAAGTTTGGTTTACAAATGAAAAATAAAAATTATAAATTCGGCGGGGTGATTACGTAAAATGTTGCAGTAGCGACAGCAACGCGACAGCAGTAGCAATGCGAGAGTTTATTTGCTGTCTCTCTTCTTCTTCTTCTTATTTTGCTTTGTGGCTATTGCTGTCTCTCTCTAGCTGCTGTTACGTGTGACGTTTGACAGCAATGATCGGGAGATTTACGCCTGACGCAAGCCTGTCGCGAGATACGTGATCACCCCCGATGAGATTTCGTCAGAGTTCATAATTTTAACCTATCCCAGATTTATTGCTTGGGATAATAGAATCACATAGTCGTAAACTGTAATAAGACCTTTTAACTTACAGATTTTCATTCACAAGGAGTTGAAAGACTTGTACAAGTATATTCCTCAAGAAATGTTGCCGAATGAATACGGTGGTGAAATTGGATCAATGGATGACCTACAAGGTATTGATTTTATTAATGAAACAAATATTTTCTTACTTATATGAGTACGCCCATTGACATAAGATAGTAAGTAACGTGCTGAGTTCGGGCCTTATCGTTAGCACGACACATTTTTTTTAAAGAATATTAATGATATTAGCCATGTTAAATGACTAATATTCCCCTTTCCTCTCTAACTAAGCTTCAAGCTTGTGCTAGGAGTAGGTACGACAATAGTGCAACGAGCGGAGTTTGAACCGTCGACCTTTCGGTTTTCAGTCCACTCCTTTACCGGTTGAGCTATTGAGGCCATTGTAGACACTGTTTGTTGGATTAGCTTTTAAGGAGTGTTTTTTTTGTAAATGCTTGTGTTTAACGTGTGTTGGTCGTTGGATCAACCAATAAATGTATTTCTATTCTTCTATTCTATTCTAACGCTACAATAACATTACGTACAAAGTTTAAATTAGGTTTTACATTACCCACAGTATCAGTATTATGATTTGCTAATTGTCTTATCTGTGAATCTTAGACTGTGGGCAGCACCATACAGCATAAGGATTGAGGAGTTAGTATACAAAGTTCATATAGGTAATCTTGTATTGCCATGGGAACGAAATTTCGTATAAAGGTTTCCTAACTATTGGTTCATTAGAAGCAATAAGAATTTTTTGGCAAGATTTGAACAATTACATGACAGTGAAGCTAAATAAAATGTTTAAAACACATTAGTATGTTTTATACGTAAACTAGGGCTCTTCTACCACCGTTTAAAGTAATATTAGTGTTTCAATATTGTTTTGACATTTTCATACAAGTTTAAAACATTACAGGGCCCCTGACTGATATACCAACGTACAACAGAAACTTGAGATTTTCCATTACATTCTGTCTATAACGTAGATTACGTAGACCCACATTCAGATAGGATTTTCAAAAACTCTATCCTTGTATTTCAGCCAAATGGACACAAAAACTGATAGAATACAGGGAGTGGTTCAAGATGCAGGATTCGCTGGTTGCCAACGAAAGCCTCCGACCGGGGAAACCCACTAACTACGACGAACTCTTCGGTATCGACGGTTCCTTCAGACAACTAGCCATAGATTGATATTGTAAACTTTGCCTTGTATAAAATGAAACGTTAAAACGGAGGCTAGCAAAGAAGTTTTACCTATTATCACATTGTTGAAGTTGGATGAATTTTTGGCATCCTTGCAACAGTGCATTCTCCTCAACAATGCGATAGTATCAGCCAATGACCAAATTGCGATCGTCATTCGAAGCTTCTGCATAGAAAAGGGACGACAAAAGTTATGTCCATTATGTACGTTATGCGTTGCAGTTTTATAGTGACCCATTTTTGTCCTACATGGACAACAGTCCTTGAGTCAGTCCGGCTTGCCAGTATAGCTGACAAACTTTGATGCAAGAATTACGAAACTGAAGCAACAAATAATCAAAACAATAATTATTACGACCGTATTCGAAACAGGACAAAAGTGATCAATGATCTTGCATCAGACGACCTGCAAGAAGTGCAAGAAGAGCTGCCAAATCCATAAGCAGCACATCCATTGGTTTTTAAAATAAACATTAGCAAAATTTAGCAACATCGAAGAAGTACTAATGTCAGCATAGGTTGGCATTGACGTACCCTCAATAACATTTAACATGAACAGCTGCGCGATTGCGGGAGAATGACAGCTACAATTTCACGATCGCAATCATCTCTGATTGGTTGACGCTCGCTCACTATTGGCTACAATGCATTGTTGCGACAAGAATCGCACAAATTCAGCCAATCAGAACAATAAATTGAGATTGTAACAATGATTGCAGGTTTTACAAAATCAACCTACAGATTGCTACACTGGTAACCATGACAAATGAATTATGTAACTCAGTATTATAAAAAGTTGGTGCAAAGCTTGCAATGTTCGCTCAAACCCGTAGACATATTTGTAATTTGTTAAACCTATTCGTATGCCCAATATTAATTGGCAGGCGATTCATTTTATACAAGGCAAAGCTTAGTAATTTTAATGTCTTCGATCATGAATTTTTGGTCGATTAGTTGTAGGCTATTGTTAAAACTATGCGTGTGATATATTACAAAGTTACATTATGCGATTGATTCCATTAGAACCCGCAACATGCGTAGATAGGTAGGTATTATAATACTAATTACATTAAAGTTCACAATATTACAATGCATTTTCAATAGTAATATGGAGATAGGTATAAATTGACTTCGTTGTTTATATCATCACATATTATTGTAGCTACGTCTATGACAGGTTTATAGAGTTTAATAACTTCATCAGCAACTTTATATAATCCTAGCTTATTCTCGCGACTTCGTCCTTGTGGACCACATAAATTTCCAACCCCTATTTCACCCCCTTAGGGGTTGAATTTTTAAAAATCCTTTCTTAGCGGATGTCTACGTCATATTAGCTATCTGCATGCCAAATTTCAGGCCAATCCGTCCAGTAGTTTGAGCTGTGCGTTGAAAGATCAGTCAGTCAGTCAGTCACCTTTTCCTTTTATGTTTAGATAACTTCATCAGCAACTTTATGTAACATATCTAGATTATAGAGATTTTTAGAGTTTAGAACAGTTGGACTGTAACTTAGTATTAATATACATCGATGGTAATAAAGAATTAGATCATCAGAATTATTAAGTACATCGAGTATTTAATAATTCTGATGATCTAAGTGGGCATAAGGGACTACGACGTGTTTATATCTAGTTGTTATATTATTTTATTTTGATTTTCCTTTTCAAAGATTTACCTTTACCAACCTTCCTTCCTCGAAATTCCGTTTATTTGTCTTTCTCTCTTTGCCTCAGCCTTGTTTTTCTCCCTTCTTGTACGTGTATTCCTTTCTTAAACTTTCTTCGATTATGATTTCTTATGATTTGAGAGTATGTACTTAATTTTAAATGAGATTTTTTAAAATATAAGGAAATCTTAGACAAATAAATGGTTATATTCATGAAGTATGTATATAATTATAATAGAAGAACGTTTTACATATTGTGATAAAAATATAATATTCTTTCTATATAGGTTTTATAGATAAGTGCACTAACTTTAAGAGGGTATTAAGAAATTTTATTAAGAAAGCTTAGAATACACCATTTATTATTATTAAAATTAGTAAAAGTCAAAAGTTTTTAATTTTCCCTAATATTTAATTATCTATTGACAAAAATAAAAAATATAGTGGTAGGTATATATAATATTGTACAGAAATGATAAAATTTAGGACTTCTGGCCATTTTGTATTTAAAACTATTATAGAAAATATTTCAAGTTACCTACCAACTATATCTTTTCATAGTAAGTGAGATTAAAGTCAAAAGATTTTTAACAAAATAAGTGTTCTGCTGTATGATCTTAGAATAGCAGTTATATATACTGATCGATCTTTTACAAAAACTACATCGTTACAAAAATATTTGCAAAGAAAAATAAATCGCATTTCGATCGAAAAATCTATTGGAACTACAACATGAACACAAGAACAATTTTCCTTCCATGTTCTATGCAGAAACTAGCAATAAAAAGTTAACAAAAGTCATAGAAACTATCAATTAATTTCCTAAAATAATTTTTGTTTAGGCTGGCATGGTATGGACATATAATACGGAGGGAAGAAAGCTATGTCACTAGAAGAATGTTAAGTATGCATGTGGAAGGAAAAAAGAGGAGAGGACGACCAAAGAAAAGGTGGATGGATTGGATATGCGTGAAAAGGAGTGGATAGTACGTTGACGAATGACAGAAGTGAGTGGAAGAAGAAGACACGTTGTGCCGACCCCACGTGGCGTGGGTTAAGGTGTGGAAGAAGAAGAATTTTTGTTTAGAAATTAATTTACAAAAGTAGTTTTTGTTTAGAAATGAATTTACAATAATTGTTGTTTCAAGTAAGGGTGTTATTATGGCAATGGATACAATTTTCTATTTCGCCGGTTTCCGTCCAGCAATCTAAGTCTATAATCTTCGAAAATCGCATCTCTTTTATAGCCGTAGACTGTTCTGTTCACGTTGAATCCGCTGAGTCTCTCCACTTCTTCAGTAGTAAGAGAGAACTTGAATAGATCAATGTTCGACTGCATGTGCTGCTTGTTAGTAGACCTTGAAATTGGTATCGTGCCTCGATCAATCTGCAATGAAAAATTGACGATGAAGATAAGATAAGGCCTGACTAACAGAGCATATCAAGATGACGCCGGTTTGATCTCGGTCGGCAACTGGATGAAAGACCGATGAACCTAATTTCACAAATGTCACACTAGAGTAAGAGTTGAAATTTCGATTTTTTTTAATTTATAGACTAGCGCTTGGCTGCTAGATCGTCCAAGCTTGGCTGCAATCAGACTTAGTCGACGGTATACGGTAGAATCTGAGAATATACTCCATTATTATCCCAAGAAAACTCCTACCTAGATGCCTTATTATATGAATAATAGAAAGGGGTCACTCTTAGCAATAAGGAATACAAGACAGAGAGAGAAAAATTAACTATTGAAGAGAAATACCGACTTTGTAAAAAGAAAATTAAATAAATGGTCGACCGATTTTTCGCTAAAGATTCATTTTAAATGCTCAAGTAAGCCAGTAAGTAGGTAGGTAAGTGTTACATATTTTGGAAATTAAAAAAACACGATGCATGGGTGATTTTATTTTTAAAAAATCATTAAAAATTTACCAAACAACGAAGGACGACTTGACTTGTTCTGACGCCATATTTATTGGCTATTTTGACCAACCCAGGGTCACCCAACGAAGGTGGTGGTGGGTCATTAACGCCGGGCCTTGTGACCGTGAAGCCCATGGGTCCATAAGCCGTCACGATAATACCTTGCTCCTGGCAATATTCCACTAATTCTGTGTTTGTGAAGGTAGGGTTTACCTGAAAAAAAAACGTTGATGTTGGTTTTGTTTTGTTGCCACCAGTCTGAGGTTACTTGGCCAAGAAAATATATAGGTAGGTACCTACGGTGGCATACCTATTCAATTTTTTTCCTCTCATTTATCTGCAATCAGTCGATATTACGCAGATGATATTTTGTACTTAATTCGTATGTTGTACGTAGGTGGTAAATTAAACTACCTGACGATTCAAAAGCACTTGTAAAAGTTTAATTGAATAAAAATATATTCTATTCTAGGAGCCATTGCTCCAACGTTCATCAGATATCGAGCACATCAGCTGTTTTACTATTTTCACTATTGAAGCGACCAGTGTTGGCAAGTAGGTTTGTACTTTCTACTTTCTACTTTCTTTCTGGAGCACTTGTTTATTTCATATTCAATGGTATATTTTTAGAATAGATGTGACACGAAGGATGTTTGAAATTTTGTAACTAAAATAACCCTCACCTCAAGTTGATTAACAGCAGGTATTGTTGTGCAATAAGGCAGGATCTGAACCAAGTGTTCTATCTCGAAGTTTGAGACGCCGATGGACCTTGTCAAATTTAACTTTTTGGCATCTTCCAAGCCACGCCAAATGTCCAGGAGATCGTATTTCTTTTTTCTCAGCTAAACAAAAGAAATCAAAACTAATAACACTAGCCATATCTATGAACCCTGAAAAAGAACGAACATAACACCAAAATGAAAATGTTACGCTGCTGGGCAGGTCAAGTGACTCGTTAAGACGAAATTTGTAATGAGTACCTACTATCTATATATATTATATAGAGGTACTTTTAAGGTAGCGAACTCTCTTGCGATTTTAATGGCAGCACTGTGGTCTTATTGGTGGGTGGAAAATCCGCCGTGGTAGAGTACTTACCCATAAGTATAGCCTAAACACTTCTTTTTCTGAGAGGTGACCCTAATGGGTTTCCTTTCAGAATGAGAAGTAGTGAGCCGGCAATGGGTTGATGACGATGATGAATTATGTAAAATGGCAAATAAAAATTAAATACCTACCAGATTATACGGCGTATGAAAGAGGAATAAGTCAACGTAGTCTAACTGCAGCCTCTTAAAGGACATCTTCAGTGCTGGTACTACGTATTTACGTTTATTTGACTCCAGAGCCATCTGAAATTGTTAAATTATAATTTTAATAGGGTCCCGTTGGCGCCCTTTGGGTACCGACCCCTGAAAATGTGATTAAATGGGTAAGTAGGTATATGGATGTGTATGGACTAGATGGAGATGTTACCTTAGTAGTAATAAACATTTCTTCCCGTGTAACAATCCCACAGCTAATCGCATCATTTAGAGCTTGTGCTAGCAAATCTTCAGAAGCGTATGACGCAGCCGTATCTATATGCCTGTACCCGCTCTCTATCGCCGAAAACACTGCTTGGGGTACTTTATATAGTTCATCAACCTAAAAATATGAAATAACTATGTACTTAGTACTTACTAACTAATTTAGTCATAGCTTAGTTACTTGCGATTGCGTATAATTAATACGTCTCGTAAAAAAAATCCAAGACTCCATGGCCCCAGGGTCTCCACGGCAAACGGAACAAAAATGTAACTCTCGATAAGAGAGGCATACTTGCGCCGCTTGCCGTTTTCAGCTGTTTCTGCTGCGGCTCCCGGTTTTGATGCTGTCTCCCTGATATGACACGGGGCCAACGTGTCAACGCAAGTTGCGTCCCACATAAGGGCCCGTCCCCGTACAAAAAAAAATTAAGTAGGCATAATAATATTATTATAATTAAATACTAACAGGATTCGCAGTTCCAAAAGCTGGTACCCGTATCGTGTATCCATCGTTCAATAATCTGCTTTTTTGCGACACAAATGTTTCATAATATGCTGATTTCACTGGAAACTGGAACATATAAACTTGAAAATGACAAAGATTAAAGATATTATTTAAAATAAACTACAATAATTACATAAGTGTGAAATAATTATAAAAAATGCGCCCGGTAGGAAACTAAGCGGCGCAAGACCGTCACGTGTGGAAGACCCTACAAGAGACCTGTGTCCAGCAGTGGACATCTATCGGTTGATAATGATGATGTGCCTCTGTAGTGCAGGTATCATTTTACGAATAAAAGTATTGAACCAAAAAATGAGACCTATAACATACAAATAATATAAAATGCAAGTTCTGAATCAATATGGGGAAAGTGCAAGAACAAAATTGTATAAGTACTTACAATACATAATATCAAGAAGACATTTAAAATAACAATTATGAACATTTCGAACTTAGTGAAAAAATTATTTTTTGGGAACCGCTACTATTAAAAGCTAAACCTAAATTGAAATTCAACTCCTTAGTTGTAGCACTACGTAGGTAGATAGGTACTAAGAATTACACGTTTCAATGAAATTAGGCCATTACATTTATTTTGCATTTTTATCATTGAAATTAAATTATAAATAATCTAACCAGTACGAATAATAATTAAAAATAATTAAAAAATTTACACTCATTATTTTTGTGCTATCACTTACCCACCTCTTTCAGTATTTACATTTTTTAAACGACTTCAAAAAAGTAGGAAGTTCTCAATTCAACGCGTATTTTTTTGTTTATTCTCGCGACTGCTCTCAAACAACAATCACATATTATATTATTATAATAATTTTCCCCCAGTTGTTATGTTGGCCCCAGCTAGCAACAAATAAACTAAGTAAATACTGCCTAGTCGTAGGTTTTTGTCTTCCTCGGACCTTACCTTTATAACAAGTTACCTAAAATTCTTTCTCTCCCCTCTTTGAATAGGTAAGTATAAATATAAAACTTCTCTTAAGGATTGGCTTCAGAAACAAACTTACTCGGACTGAAACTACTGAAGTCTTATATTACTGAAAGACTAGTGTAACTGTTCTAGTGTAGCGTAAATTGTACCCAATGCACTCACACGCACACACACTCACACACACACACTCATACACACCCACACACACACACACACACACACACAAACACACACACACAATATTATTTAAGCATCGAGTAAGGTAAGTAAAATAATAAGCATTTTATTGGTAGGTAAAATGCGTTTATTAATGTCTTACGGCTGAAAAATATAAGGGATTATATGCATTTGACAAATACTATGACTATGTAGGTACCAATAACATCAATAATTAGTGTTAGTATAATGTGATTATTGATGCGAAATTAATCAAATCAATAAATTATTAGATTGATTATATGCATAAAAAATAGCGCAAATAGCGTAAAACACACACTTTTTAAATCCAAAGTACAGGTTTTGCATAATGTTTGTCATATATGTCATCCCAGAAAGGAGCACGATTTCCGAGGAACGAACTTTTCAGTGCAAGAGTCCTATTAAGGGACATGTATGGAGACCGATTATATCCTACAGGTGGCCAGGCTGGATACTCCGAACCATCTGGAACTGGTTTTCTGTAAAACAAACCAACATTGATTAAACGCGACTGCGGGAGAGTACTTTACTCTAGTAGTACTACTACTACTAGTCGAGTACTATGCTTTAGCAATTTATCTTTGTCGTAATGATGTCTTCACTAAACGCCTAGTGCAAGGAAGAGTAGAGGGCACTAGAGTGGCACTGGATGATGCACATGAGGTTGCCCATGAGAAGGACAGAGCAAGTGAGGGCTACGATGGACGTCCCCTTACATAAGTGCAAGAAAGGCAGCCATCAGAGAGGAAAGGAGACTCATTGCTAATCGTGATTCAGCACTGCAGTGACGAGGTACTATGACTGCTTTGTCTACAGCGTAACGACAAAGAAGAACGTGTCGGTTCATCGGTTCGTTTCCTTGCATAAAAAAATTTAATTCTTGGACATATAATTTCACACTTGCTAGATTATTTACTATGAGCCATTTGTCCGTGGTGGTATTTTTCAATATGGTATGTTTGAAGTTTTAAACTTTATTTTATATAGGTATTATGTGTAATATCAAAAACTTACCCTGTAGTAATAAAATTGAGCCATAGGTCTCTCATAACTGACTTCATATTTTTGTATTCTTGCGAAAGCTTACTTTCATCTCCTAGATCTGATATTGCATTCGCCTGTGCACAATGAGCAGCCCCACGGATATTTGTGTAAGGGATGTAATCCGTACTGTCATCAACAAATTCATATTTGTACAAGTATATTTGGCTATTGCCAGCTTCTACATGCATTTTCACACTTCTTGCTGTCCCATAACCAACCATAACATCCGAAAAATATTTAATATATTCTAATATACTTTCTTCATTGATTGTTTCATTTCCAAAATAAAACTCTTTTATTTTTTGTGCAACTTTTTCTTTTTCTTCCTCGTTAGAAAATTTTAAATTTACCGGAATAAAATCAGCAAACTTTTCATTCATCTGGTCTTTCCAATCATCAAAATATTTCGTTCTAAAAATACCTTCCATATCAGATATCCCATATAACATTGGCAATTTGGTATATGCACCCTTCTTTATAATATTAACTGGATCATCATCTAGGAATATCTCTTCACCAATATTACGTTCAACACAAGGAAAAAAAACAAAAGAAGTATGTTTATCTTTTCCCAAGTCAACTTCATACAATTTCTCGTATGGAGCTGTCTTATAATATTTTTCTAAATTTTCAATATCGTCAACGTTACTGTAGTTCAACTCTTTAGCTATTTTTTTTGCGTTTGCAATGGGATCTACTTGTACAGTAAACGGGGCAGTTTTAGACCCACTTTCTGGTATCACTTTGTGAAATAATCCTTTTGCCATCTTAGATATCATCAGTAGATCGACAGATGCACCTCCAGAACTACATCCATTAATAGTAACATCATTTGGATTGCCACCAAACTGTGCAATATTTTTTTGCACCCATCGAAGTAACGCAACTTGGTCTTTCATACCAGCATTGCCAGGCACATCTTCCGTACCAAGACAGAGAAAGCCATGGGCACCAACACGATAATTGAAGTTCACAGCTATTACTTTCTTGCTCTGAACTAAATGTATTGGTGCTCTTCTTGAACCATATCCATATTGGAATGCTCCTCCGTGGACATTAACAACTACGGGAAGATTTGTTTCTTCTGTATCAGGCACATATACGTTAGCAATCAAGCAGTCTTCTTGCATCATAAACTCGCCTTTGTACTTAGTTAAGGCACGATTTTGTGGACAGATAATGTTTGTTTGAAGAGCTTCAAATGTAGTCGTCCAGATAGGAGGCGGAAGTGGTGGCTGTAATGAAGAAAAGTAAACAAAATTTTATACCTGTCAAATTGTTAAAAAGAAAATGAAGCAGAACCTAATGAAAAACATAAATGATTGTAGGAAGAACCACAGTGACGACAATTAAACGACATCTCACAATATTTAGATATTGATAAGATTAACTTACTATTGTAATAAATTAACTTGTAATAATCAATTTATCTTACCCTAAATTTTTGGGGCCCTGTCGGTGCCGTAGCATACGGTATTCCATAGAACACAAAGACGCCTCCTTCTGGTGCCATATAACCTTTTACAGGCCCCTGATATATATTCACAAGTCGCGAAGCGGGTTCACATATCACTGATACTAGAAACCCGCAAGCACAAAAATATATCCCGTGCAATAGCATCCTCGATAGGAACCTCGATATGGTTTCTGAAAAGCGTTACACGTTTATCTATACTTTTATTATATACTAGCTGATTCCTGCGACTTCGTCCGCGTGGATTTACGTTTTTTAAAATCCCGCGGGAACTCTTTGATTTTTCGGGATTGTTGTCGTTGCTTGGTACCTACAATATGAATTCACTATGAACACTTCCTGAATCTTGATAAAACCGATGACCTTGAAATATTTACGGAACAATCTTTAAAATATCCCCTTTCTAACAAAAAAAGAATGAATGAAATCGGACTACGCGTTCATGAATTACAACTCAGTATACATTTTAACTTTCGTCCCCTCTCCTACGGGAACCATGCTGAATTTCGGGATAAAAAGTATCCTATATTCTTCCTCATAGTATGACCTCAAATCGTACCAAGTTTCATTGGAATCCATTCAGTAGTTTCAGCGTGATGCGCGGCCGTGATACAGACAGACAGACAGACAGACAGACAAAAATGAAAAAAATTACAGTTTTGGGTTCAGTATCGATTATAGAGTGCCCTCGTAAAAAAATTTCAAAATATCTTCAATGTACAGAATTTGACCTGTTACAGTTTTATTATAAGTATATCGATTATAGAGTGCCCTCGAAAAAAAAAATTCAAAATATCTTCAATGTACAGAGTTTGACCTGTTACAGTTTTATTATAAGTATATAAATATAATATTAATATTCATATATTGATTTTCAAAGAGAACCTGATAAACGAACTTATACGTAGTTTAAACTGATGGGTTTAGAAAGAGATTTTGCATATAATTATAAGTTCTGTCTATAATGTAGACCCACTAAAATAGGATTAATACTAAAAATTCCACCCTAAAGAAACCAAAGCTGTTCATAGATATTTTTGGTTGCTATAAACTAAATTAACTTTTAGATGAATCAGCAATCTGAGATATGCTGGCATAGTTTACGAGCGTGAGCAAAATCAAATAATTTTAGGATTCCGTAGGAAATAGGAAAATAGGATCACTTTGTTGTCTGTCTGTCTGTCCGTCCGTCCGTCCGTCTGTCCGTCTGTATGTCTGTACGTCCGTCTGTCGTATCTGTCAAGAAAACCTATAGGGTACTTCCCGTTGACCTAGACTCATGAAAATTGGCAGGTAGGTAAGTCTTATAGTATAAGTAAAGCAATAAATTCAAAAACCATGGATTTGTGGTTACATCACACAAAAAAAATTAAAATGTGTAAATGAACAAATAATTAGTACATATTTTCAATTTTCAAAGTAAGATAACTATACCAATTGAGGTATTTTTATGCATAATAGTTATTGATTTATCGTGCAAAATGTCGAAAAATTACCCAAATACGGAACCCTCGGTGCGCGACCCGCACTTGGCTGGTTTCTTAATTATAATATTAGTGTAGTGTGTTATTCTTCCAAGTAGCCATCATAGAAATACGTACATACGATTCGTGTTTTTAGATTTTTAGACGGATCCGTGAAATCACGGATAAGTGCACAAACGCCCTAAGGAGGTAAAATAGGATTTAAAATTTGTTAAACGCGGACGAAATCGCGGGCATAAGCTAGTTTTTATAACTTCGTTAGATAGCTAAGAAACTCTATTTAAATCTAATCATTTTTTAAATTATTATAAATAGTTTTTACCTAAATCCAAAGGCACTCTAGGATCCAGAAACTCAAATAATAGATAGGAAAACTTTAAAACTGTACTTTATCTTATTTTTTTTTGTTTAAATAAATGTAGGTAGGTACTTATTGTAAAGACGTTTTAAGTTCCAATCTTATCTTTGTCTAACAGTTTTCACATGTGTACATCTATTCCAAGTGAAGTGTATATCGGGAAGATAGCACTGAATATTATATCTTTTTAGGGTTCCGTACCAAAATGGTAATAACAAAGCATAACATAGGCACATAGTAAAAAACAAGCAACTGTCTGTCTTTTGTACTATAATATAATTTATAAATTTATATCCCGTAGTTTGAAATAAGCTTTATTGTAACTATTAATTCCGTTGACTTAAAATTTGCAAAATTTCTACAAAATTTTACAAAATGCAGATTGCTTAATTTTATTGCAAAAAAAATGATTATAGTAGCTAGAAGTTTATGACATTACGTACTTATTACAGGATAAATAAAAGGAGTCTCTAACTTGTTACTAAAAATCAAAACAAAGGATAGAAAATAATCTTTTTTGAAGCGGCAGATTTATTTTAACAAAATAACTAATAATATTTTCACGGAACCCTTGGTGTACCAGTCTGAATCGCACCTGGCCATTTTTTTATTTATAGCTGATAGGTAAGCAAAAGACGTGTAATACCTATTTTTAACAGTGTACACAAAACACGCGGATTTTTTACTGAACTTCTTCGCTCAATTTAACAGGAACCTCCTAATTATCTTGGCCGTCTAATAAAGGTCGTATCACATTGTTCTTTACGGTGCATACACGCTTGACTACAATACAACGTAATAACTGCTTTTTACTATAATTAAAAAAAAAAACACTCCGTATACGTCTTCGTTCATCATCATCATCAACCGATAGACGTCCACTGCTGGACATAGGTCTCTTGTAGGACTTCCACACGCCTCGGTCTTGCGCTGCCTGAATCCAGCGGCTACCTGCGACTCGTCTGATGTCGTCCGTTCACAGTGGGGGGTCTTCCAACGCTGCATCTTCCGGTGCGAGGTCGCTATTCCAGCACCTTGGGACCCCAACGTCTATCGGTTTTACGAACTATGTACCCTGACCATTGCCACTTCAGCTTCGCAACCCGTTGAGCTATATCGGTTACTCTAGTTCTCCTACGGATCTCCTCATTTCTAATTTGATCACGTAGAGAAACTCCAAGCATAGCTCGCTCCATCGCCCGATGAGTGACTCTGAGCTTTCTTATGAGGCCCATAGTTAGCGACCATGTCTCGGAGCCATATGTCATCACGTCATTGTAACCATAATAATATTGCATAATACTTAGGATCGAGTCCGAAAAGTGCTAGTTATTTAAATATCAAGTGGACAACTACAATAAGTAGGTAGATGACTTTGATGACTGATCCCTACACTGGCTGAGGAAACAGCTGCAGATAATTTCCAAACGCTTGAACAGATTTTCATCAAACATATCTAAGAACTTTCGATTAAACAGGCTATCGAATAAAAGAAACCGCATTCAAATCGGTCCATCTGTTTGAGCGCTACTATGCCAAATACAGAGACACAAATAAACAAATACACAGACCACACATTAAATTTATAACACCTCTCTGTTTGCGTCGGGGTTAAAAAGGTGGCTAACCCCAAAAAGTAGGTTTTGAGTTATCGCCAAAAAGCACGAGAATTTAGATAAACTGATGTTTCTAAAAAAGTATGCTACCTAACTGAAAAGTACCTAAAACCTTGGTCTAGGCTACGTAGGCCAAACTAAAAACCTTGGTCTATGGCCTTGGCTATGGATAAGGTAATATGAACCAATAGTGAGGATGAACATGACAATTAATTTATACATGCTGGAAGTATTGTTAGAAAACCTAATTATTTTACCACAAATTTGTAATTTTATTATTGTATATACATTTATATTAAAACTTTTCTGTTAAAATAGTTTTCATTATAATTTTAAGCAATCTCTTGTGGCCTTCTGTTAAAACTAGATTTATATTTAAATAATAATTATGTATTTACGCTGTTGATTACTTTCAAATAAACAAAATAAAAAATAAAAAATTCTAGTTACGCGTAGTTTTTATATGCTTTTGCCTTCATCAAAAATAATACGTGAGGTTTGTGTACCTAACTAACATAAACGACTCTAAATATTGAATCTTTTAAACCGAATCACCACCACACACACGGTATATATATAAGTGATGTGATTTTCCCGGCGCATTAGACCTGTGGAAGTTAGGTTTTTCACTCGTATTAAAATTGTATTTCTATACAAAAAACCGGCCAAGTGCGAGTCAGGCTCGCGCAATGAGGGTTCCGTACTACAGTCGTATTTTTCGACATTTTGCACGATAATTCAAAAACTATGATTCATAAAAATAAATAAAAATCTGTTTAAGAATGTACAAGTAAAGACCTTTCATATGATACCCTACTTGATATAGTTATCTCACTTCAAAAGTTTAAAATACTAATTATTAGTTTATGACCACAATTTAATTATTTTTGTGTGATCTAACCCTAAATTCACGGTTTTCAAGATTTTTCTTCAAATGTCAGCTATAAGATCTACCTACCTGCCAAATTTCATGATTCTAGGTCAACGGGCAGTACCCTGTAGGTTTCTTGACAGACAGACGGACAGACAGACAGACAGACAACAAAGTGATCCTATAAGGGTTCCGTTTTTCCTTTTGAGGTACGGAACCCTAAAAAGTGACCCGCCAGATCGCGTCTGCGCTTTTACGTTACCCGCCCTCAGAGAAAGTTGGAAAAAATAGCTAGTAGAGGAAATAAATGAAGTTATAATCACATTGACAGACACACACTCGCATTTATAATATTAGTATGGATTAAGAATTATCATTACTTAAAGAAACTTAAGAATTTGTAGTAGATTTAAGAAATGTGATTCCATAATGGTAAGTACTTATACTAGCCTACTACTACTGGTTAGGACGTCCGCCTTCTAATCGGAGGTCGGGGGTTCGATCCCGAGCACGCACCTCTAACTTTTCGGAGTTATGTGCGTTTTAATTAATTAAATATCACTTGCTTTAACGGTGAAGGAAAACATCGTGAGGAAACCTGCATGCCTGAGAGTTCTCCATAATGTTCTCAAAGGTGTGTGAAGTCTACCAATCCGCACATGGCCAGCGTGGTAGACTATGGCCAAAACCCTTCTCACTCTGAGAGGAGACCCGTGCTCTGTAGTGAGCCGGTGATGGGTTGATCATGATGAAGTACTTATACTATATATGTGGCATAATCTCAGAGTTTAAGAGATCCTTTAAAAATTCAGAATTTAAAAAATCATAGATATTAAATACTTCTTACTACATATATAGGTGTGTCCTATCTACTCTATCGATGACCAGAAAGGAAAATAATAAATCACCAAATTCATCAACATTTTTATTTAAATTAATTTTTACAATATGGGTATGGTTGTTAATCCGAAAAAACATTAAGGCGAAATGGGTTTGAAGTTGTACACGGGTGCTCTCTAGACGAGTTGCGAGCGACTGGGAGCGGTAGCACACGAGTAGATATTGAAGACCAGAGGGGAAGCTTCATACTAGCGGCTGGCTGTAGGTTCACTCACTCTAGCGCAGCTCACGCACACCACGACGTGTCACGGACGCTCCGTTTGCCGCCAAACTGGGCGCACGGAGCGTCCGTGGCACGTCGTGGTGTGCGTGAGCTAGTCTGAAGCTTCCCCTCTGGTCTATATATCTACTCATGTGGCGGTAGTCTGGGCCGCCCGAGCACAAATTTATTGCACGCTTTTTATAAACATTTAAAATTCGATGTGCTCTGTTACCATAAAATAATACCTTAACCCCTTAGTGTATTAAACGTTGAACGTTAATACGAAATTTTATTGAAATCGGTTTCATATCAATAGAATAAAACTGGGTTTTCTCCTAATGGTAGAGTAAAATATGCGTATTTTGGGGAAACTTCGCGATTTTTTTTTGTATCGAGCCAAATTGTGCCAATCGTGTTTTGGCTTTCATAATTCACTAAAGAATATCTTAAATTTTTATGATATTAAAAAATAAATAAAGAAATTTGTAGTTTTTGAGGCCAAAACTTTATTCTATGAACATCCAAAATGTTCATAGATTTCCAGCGGGTAAATATAACTTAAGGCCCTTATAGTTACTAATCTCATTTCTGTACTGTATCAAATTGTTGTCCTTGATATATTCTATCAAATAGGTATAATCAGTACGCATCTTCCATTCCAGTCCATCATAGTCCCTCAAATAGACCTTATAATTCTTGTTATAGTTATTAATCATGAGGATTTCTTTTGGACTCATGGTAAAATTGAAAATGTCTACATTTGATTCGATGTGCTCCTTATTTAACGAAGCAATGATTGGTACTATGCAGCGTTCAACCTGAAAATATAAATAATTTAAATTATTTGTAGTCTGTTAGCCCACCGACTTACAAAATTCATTAAATAAAAAATATAATAAATAAGTGATGATTAAATTAATAACGCATTAACTTTGGTAATGCATAAATGACTTCATTTTTATAAAATAAATAATTGTCTTTTTTTACAGATAATAATATCATATCTTATAATTCATCAAAATTTGTACACGAAATAAAAAGTCCGTGAGTAGGTAAACAATATTTTGAATCCGAAAAGGTTATTAGACTGTTACTACTTTAACGGGATAGCTTGCATCCTTTAAGATACACAGGATAGGATACTTAATATCCCGAGAAACGAAATAGTAACCACTAAAATTTTGATCTCTTAAATCCACGAAATCGAATACCCTACAGCTAATCAATAAAATATAATAATCAATTTATTTTTTGTTGTTGTTACTTTATTTTCTGTTGTTTCTGTTACTTTATTTATTGTTATTTCTGTTATTTTATTTACATGTTACATACATGTTTACAAAAATAACTTAACTGTTATTTTTGTAAACATTTGTTAATAATATGATGGCAATGAGATATTATGTGAATAAATGAGAGAGGAGTTAAATAGTTGAAAAAGGACACCGGATGGGTTCGAAACTATTCGGGCTAACGTCGACTAAACACGTGAGTATAGCCGGGTGAGAGATATTATATATAATGGAATCACTCACGATAGTTTAAACGCTAAAAAGAAGTCAAATAATTTTGATAGTAATATTATTTACCAAATAACGCAGGACAATCTGACTGACTTCTACACAGTATTTCTCGGCCATCCCCACCAATAAGGGATCGTTAAAAGTGGGCGGTAATGATACATCATTGAATGATCTTGGCACGAGGAAACCAAGGGGTGCGTATCCAGTTACCACGATGCCTTTACTTTGACAGTAAGCCACTAACTCCAGACTTGTGAAGGTAGGATTTGTCTGAAAAAAGGAGGAATATGAAATGAAGGTATTTAATTTTATTAGAACTCCAGTTGATATGATATTAAGTTTGCGTAATAATTATCACAACTATATCTTAGAAATCCAACATCTGACCATCCATCAAAAAGAGTTATTTATTACCTATTTTGAATAAATCACTTGACTTTGACTTTGACTTTGTCTGTCCGTCACGTCTGTCAAGAAAACCTATAGGGTACTTGTACTGTAGGGGGGTGCCGCAGTACGTGTTTGTGCGAGACGATTCGGGGCGAATACACCCTTCCTGAACAAAGTCTAATATTCTATTTTTCTTACCTCAATCTGGTTAACGGCTGGAGGGGTTTTTGAATAAAGTAGGATCCTGTTAATTTCCGTGGCGTTGAAATTTGAAACGCCAATGGATCTCGTCAAACCCATCCGCTTAGCCTCTTCAAGACATTTCCAAATCACCAAATAATCGCGATTCGGTATATTTAGCTTGATTTAAAAAAACAAATTATTCATGTGCGGAATGTATCATTAAGAGGAGTCTCTCTCGAGCGCGTCTCATACAAAAGAAGTTTGATTTGAATGAAATTTTGTATAAGTAATAATACATAAACTACTCATTAGGTATGTCAGATTTACATACCTAAATCTTTGAAACCCTGCAACTTTGTAACTTAACTACACATTTTTAAGGAAAACCACAAACACAGATATTAGTTTCTAGAGCGTGTTTACAAAGTTTTATGAGTTCTCACGGGATTTTTGATCGCGCGAAGCCGCGGGCATTATCTACTATTCAAATAAAAATCAAACATCGTTTGTATAGGGACCTCCCCTAAGCGCTTGAGAGTGGCTCCTCTATTAAAAAACAACAATATTTAGGTCTGAGTTCAAGAATAGTAAAAACCCCTACCACATTGCGCGGTGTATGAATAAGGATCATGTCCAAATATTGCAACTGTAGTCTTTTTAAACTATCTCGCATAGATTGCATGACCTCCTTACACGTGGCAGCACTGAATGTTAGCTGAAAAAATCAGAAAACTTTTATTTTCATAATTAAGGAGCTGGTGAACAAAACAGTGTGATTGAACGACGGAAAATTTTACAGCAGGAGCAAAAAATTGAATGGAAGCCACCGACATGTAGGTACAATATAATGTCGGTGATGTAAGCTTTTGAAACCTTAGTGTACTCATATACCTACGCCGTTTTGATCGACGAACTTAGGACTCAATTTTAGCAGAGAGTTTCAGAGTTTGGAAATGAGTTCATGTTTTTAATCAGTGATCAAAATTATAATATCTTCTCAGACCTGGGTGCGCTTGGAACCCTCGTAGCTCTAAGGTTTCTTTTTGATTGAATAATTATTTTTTGTTAAGGATTTATTGTACAGATTTTTTACCTTTGTAGTTATATACATTTCTGTCCGATTCACGATACCTCGTTTTATGAGGTCCTTCAAGGCCTCGCCTATCTTGTCCTCGCTTGCGTATAGAGCTGCGGTGTCTATGTGCCTATATCCTGCTTTGATTGCCCATTCGACTGCTTGGGGCATGTATGGCCGGTTATCAAGCTGTAATATTTATCAAAATTTTCATTTAATTATCGGAAATTTTTCCAAAAAAGATATAGGAAAGGCATTCCGAACCAATGATAGATGCATCCGACGATTCAAAAGTACTTGTGAAAGCTTACTTGAATTTAATAAAATGCGAAAATGTTTGTTTGTTGGTTTATTGGTTTGTTGTCATTCAACCACGCCGCAACGGAGCAACGGGTCGAGGTGATATTTTGCATGGGTATAGTCGGAGAGTGACATAAGCTACTTTTTACGCCGGAAAATCAAAGAGTTCCCACGGGATTTTTAAAAACCTAAATCCACGCGTACGAAGTCGCGGGCATCAGGTAGTATTTTATACTTAATACAATTTACTTACGTCCGTCATAAAAGTACCAAAAGCAGTGGCTGGCATCATGTTGCCATCATTGAGTTGTACCGTTTCTGATTTTTTGAATGACTCTACCTGCGATTAAAAGGTTTTATTAAGAGAAGTTCGCTAGCGCACGCTTCAGCGATCTCTAGACTTAACTTAGTTTGGTTACTCTCTCTGTTCTGTCTGGGTCGTTGATGAAATTTTACGAGGAACAGTGGAGTTTTACGTATCGAATTTTATACCTACCTATATTTTCTATTTTGAGAAAATATGTATTATAAGTCCCGCAAATTGCTAATACCTACGCGTGGCCACCATTTTTTTTATTTTATTCAAATACAAGTCAGCCCTTGACTGCAATCTCACCTGGTGGTAAGTGATGATGCAGTCTAAGATGATAGCGGGCTAACCTGGAAGGGGTATGGCAGTTTTTATTAAACCCATACCCCTTTGGTTTCTACACGGCATCGTACCGGAACGCTAAATCGCTTGGCGGCACGGCTTTGCCGGTAGGGTGGTAACTAGCCACGGCCGAAGCCTCCCACCAGACCAGAGCAGAAATTTAGAAATTATAAAATTCCAAACCCCTGCTAGGAATCGAGCCCGGGACCTCCCACTATTAAGACCACAGCGCTCACCACTGCGCCAGGGAGGTCGTCAATTTACTTAGTTACGTCAGCACTAGAGTGAAGTTTCGAGCTGATGGTATATTTTTATTTCGGCTGACGTCAAAATGACGTCATTTCAATGTGAATGAGACATGATTCCAGCGCAATAGCAATTTGCGGGACTTATACGATCAAGCCTCTTCCACGGATAACAGCAACACAAAATTGCAATCAATACTTACGATGTTTTCAATAGTCGCATAATATAATTTTCATTATTTAATTAATTATGGGTATTTATGGTCCTGCGCACATTATCAAATGAAACAAAAAAATATTTAACTTGCTAATTTCAGTCAGAATGGTAGTTATTAAGTTTATTTTTTAAATTGTTGTACGTTTATAAAACAAAGTAGGTACTTACTGCACATAATATTCCAAGTAAACATAATAAAACCAATAACATTTTCGTAATTTCTTCGACAAGTTGACAAAGCTGGTGTTTTAGTAAATTAATAACGCGAATTTCGCTGTTTAAATACTTTCCTATAACAATATAATTATAATAATAATCTAAGTAGGTCATTGTAATAAAACATTATAGTAAATTATAATATCTTGACACAATTACCAGATTATACCTACTTATTAGAATACCATAAAAATAGTTTTTTTTTTTGAAAATAAATCGTGCGAAAAACAAATAAATTGGCAACTGCTAATTAATGGGATAGATCCTGTGGATAGATCAATATTAAAGCAAGCGGTGTTCAAAGATTGTTTGCGAAAAATTAATTACATATCTGGCGATAGTATCTTTGGGGTACAAGAAATAAATATAATGAGCTGATAAAAGTGGAAAATAATTAATCTAATTTTGTAATGAAAATTTCAAGTGACTAAATTAAAAACTAAAGCTTGTGAAAAAAATACTAAACGGGCGAAAACGATACTAAGTGAATAACTGCATAACTTGTTTGGGTAAATACATGAAAATATGAAGTCTTTTAAAAAAATACCTTTTGGGATAATATTTTATTGTGCTGCGGTAATAATATTGTAATATTATTTGAGATTTTTTTTTCTATTTTAGGATATTATTCTTTTAAAAATGGCAGAAAAATTTGTTCATTAAAATGTTAGCGTTTAAACTACCGTGAGTGATTTCCATTATAAATAATATCTGTCCCGGCTGTACTTACGTGATTAGTCGACGTTAGCCCGACTAATCACGTGAGTACAGCCGGGACAGATATTATTCATTAAAATGTGTTCGAAGAAGAAGATTATAACTTACTAAATCACATATACGTAGATGGTGCAGATAAAAGTATACCTAGTACGATGGTACAGAACCCTCCGAGTGCAAGTCCGACTCGCACTGGACCGGTTTTACCAGTTATTATTAGAGACTAGATGATGCCTGGGACTTCGTCCGCGTGGATTTAGCTTTTTAAAAATCCTGTGGGAACTCTTCAATTTTCCGGGATAAAAAGTAGCCTATGTCCTTCGCCGGTATGTAAGCCATCTCTGTACCAAATTTCGTCAAAATCGGTTGAACGGTCGAGCCGTGAAAAGCTAGCAGACAGATAGACAGACAGACAGACACTTTCGCAGTTATAATATTAGTATGGATTGCATCTTACTTTTGGCACCTTTTGGTAAATGTAAATCCCTTCTATATTTGCCAAAATATAGTTTGGTTAGATAGGTAGGGTTAGGTTCAATGGACGAACTACACATAGCTGCAATGCTCTGTCTTCTTCTATCGCATTGAATGGTTCGCTGGGACCTCTCTGTCGCACGTATTCACTCGCAGCAATATTCCACTTTTTAAAACTCGACAAACAAAATTCAGGACTGATTTTTCGCAGACGACCCTATAGGTACCACCATGTTCGTAATGAAATAATTAATAATCTTTATTTTTACTTCAGTTTTTTTTTCTTATTAATTTTACAGGGCTCTTACATTTCTAACTCGCCAACCTGGTGGGCCAGTTTGTAGGCGAAGTGGCGTTCTTAATATTATGTACATAACTTAATTCATTAACCAGATGGCAAATTACTAGTATCGATTTACCTGTTTATATCTGCCTACCCAAGAGTTTTGACACGGAAAAAAAATAGTTTTTTTTTAAATTGTTGATTAATCATGGCCTAAGAGCCAGAACGTGTCAGACCTTTCTTTTTTTATAAAAGCTGAAAGTTTATCTGCGTATTGTCTTCAACACTGGGAGGAATGTTTGTTTGGATATGTATTTCAATTATGGTGGCTTTGGAAGATAACAGGTAATAAAAGTGTAAAAAAATCTTACGTCAAAGTATAGTCAATTTTTTTTCTTCAGAATAGTATTAAAAAATCACGTCATGTATTGCCAGACACTTAGTATGGTGGCAACCCCCTGCTAGACACCTTTAAAGTTTAGTAAATTATTAAATTTTAAGGGCTTTTAGCGGGGGTTTCCATGACACTAAGTGTCTGGCAATGCATGACGTGATTTTTAATAGGTACTACTCTGAAGAAAAGAAATTTTTTACACCTTTGTTACATTGTTATCTCTCAAAGCCACCATGATCCACGTTCCTCCCAGTGTTGGGGACAATACGCAGATAAACTTTCAGATTTTATAAAATACGGAAGGTTTGGCACGTGCTGGCTCTCTCTCTATCATATTCAGGACTGAATTTTTTTAGTCATCCCATTTGCAATTGACATTTATTTAATTTGGTATAAAATACTTTTCATCCATTAACCAACTCGGTGAAGGTCGTCTTATACTGGGAACCTACTAAGTATAGATTAATTTAATTAGTTTTAAGTGTCATTGTAGTAATCAAATAAAAAGTATTCTTTCTTATCTTCTTTCTTACATAATATTATACCTACTATGTCGATGTAGAACGCGATTTTATAAAATGTGTCTGAAAGTAATAAAACGGCTGAACGAGAATCGGATCTTTAAACTTAAGAGTGTTCTTAAACCACTGATTTGTATATAAAATGGCAAAAATCAGACAAAAAAGATATAAATAGATAGATTCTTTATTAGATACAAGGTAGAGAATAGAAAAATATAGATATACAGATCAGACGGCACGTAGTGCCCCTGCGAAGACAAGTTGGCAGATAACTAATTAATATTGACTAAATAACTTATTAAGTAGGTACTAACTTATTTAATGTCAAAAACAGAAAAATATGATGAATATGAAGATCTTCCAATGAGGAAGTTTCTAGCCAACGTTTGATACAATTTTCATAGATGGCGCTTAAATACTAACACCACTAAAACGAAAATACCTATGTCTATACGCACGAATTTAATTTAAGCACGCATATTTACCTCTTAAAACGCACTAATTCATGGACCTATTTTTTTTCTCGTACGTCCATTGGGAAAAAAATGTGTAGCTGGGATGACGTATTCCTGGCAAAACGCGTTTTTTTCGAATATCTACTTATTGGTTGGACGCACAAATTTAAAACTTTCACGCACAATTACACGACGTTACGCACTAAAATCTATCCAACTCAAATCCAGAAATTCAACATTATTTTGCTGGGATTACGCACACCTTTAATGTTTAGGTCGTGTCAATCAATGACATATAGATGAAGTGTAAGAGCTAGCGTGCACTGCAGTTTTCCTTATGTTTCTTCGCCACAAAATCTGTGAACTCTAATAGAAGTAATTAATTAATTTTGCATCGGGGAAGAAACGTAAGGATTGACTTGACCTAAAGCAAAGATCATATATATATATATATATATATAAATATATATTATAGGTATTATTTTTCGTGTTTAGTGGTGTTAGTACCTATTTAAGCGCCATCTATGAAAAAAAATTCGAAGGTTGCCCTGAAACTTCCTCATTGTTACGGTTAAGCCCACACCACACTGCTCCTGTACAAACCTACCCTAACGATAACCACAAAAGGAAAATAATAAACCAACAAAATTATCAACATCTTTAATTAAATTAATGTGTACAAAGTGGGTACATTGGTTGTTAATAATAAAACATATTTACACACCTTCAAAAATCGTTTGAAGAACTATTATTTATCTATGTAAACAGAATTATGTAGTATATTATAGAGATATGTATATAGGTATATATATTTATATATATTTGTGTATTATTAGAATGTACTGTGTATGTAGTCTAATTTATAATAATATAATATACCTAGGGCCATTTTCGGCTGCCGCACCAACCCGTGCTTTCGTGATTCCTTTCGTCAAAGGTTGCCTGGAAGAGATCGCTTTAGCGATAGGGCCGCCTTTGCATGCTACAGCTATTAGATTAAGATCCTGTATTGTGTTTTTTAATGTTTACTTTGTGTTGTGTGCAATAAAGTGTAAATAAATAAAATAAATAAATATTTATACGGAAAAAGTATTTATGTACTGTTTCAAATTGTTCTCCCTGACATATTCCCCTGATTCTATAAAACCTGTACGCATGTTAAGTTCCAGTCCATCATAGTCGACCTGGTAGACCTTAATATTCTTGTCAAATTCATTCATTTTGAGAATGTCTTTTGGACTCATGGTAAAATTGAAAATGTCTGCATTTGATTCAATGTGCTCCTTATTTAACGAAGCAGTGATTGGTACTATGCAGCGTTCAAACTGCAAATAATATAAATCATTTTATCCTGTTACCCATAAGCTTCGTATTTAAAAAAAACCGAGTTCAATAACCACCAACACTAAAAAGTAAAAAATAATTTAATTTATTACCCAATATATTATGTATACAAGAGTTATTGTAGTTCTATAGTAATATTTTTTTTAGCCGGTGAGTGTTTGTGCACACATTGGCACCGACTCCAAAAAATATTACTATAGAACTACAATAACTCTTGTATACATAATACATTGGGTAATAAATTAAATTATTTTTTACTTTTTAGTGTTGGTGGTTATTGAAGTCGGTTTTTATTTTATTTTGAATTTTTTTTATTTCACAATTTTTGGTGGCCCCATTGTACTTAAATATGATATGATATGCCTGGTTAAAAACCTACTGTTTACTAAGCTGTTACACTAATCGTGAGCAATTTACTCTTATCTATTAAGGAGTTCTGTTCTCCATCTCCGAAGATATTCATCAGATCTTCACCAAAGTAAAAAAGACCACCTCTTAAGTACGACCTACCGAACGAAAAAAGAATCATTAAAATCGGTTCATATTTGGCGGAGAAATCGCGTAACGAACATACAAAAAGACATACATTCGAATTGAGAACCTCCTCCGTTTCCAAGTCGGTTAAAAATATGCTATGCCTGGTTAAAACCCTACTGTTTACAAAGCTATTACACTGATCGCGAGAAATTTACTCTTATCCATTGAGGAGTTCCGTTCTCCATCTCCGAAGATATTCATCAGATCTTTACCAAATTAAAATGGGACTACCTCTGAAGTATGTCCTATAAAACAAAAAAATAATCGTCAAAATCCGTTGATAATTGACGAAGTAATCGCGTAACAAACATACAAAAAAAAAAACATACAGTCGAATTGAGAACCTCCTCCTTTTTTTTAATGTCGGTTAAAAATATTATATAATATTCTGGGGCACGCGTCCATACAATTTTGTCCATCTTCTTTGTCATGTAGACAGCTGTTATGACGTAGGCATCCCCTAATAAAATATTTTTGTCAACCTCTAAGGGGGTGAAATAGGGGTATGAAATTTGTGCAGTCCACGCGGACAAAGTCACGAGCATGAGCTAGTAATCAAATAAATTTGATAATAATATTTACCAAATAGCGCAGGACAATCTGACTGACTTCTACACAGTATTTCTCGGCCATCCCCACCAATATGGGATCGTCAAAAGTGGGCGGTAATTGTAAATCAGTGAATGATCTTGGCACGAGGAAACCAAGGGGTGCGTATCCAGTTACAACGATGCCTTTACTTTGACAGTAAGCCACCAACTCCAGATTTGTGAAGGTAGGATTTGTCTGGAAAAAAAACATATTTATGTAAGTAAAAAAACATAATATTATGGGGGTTATATTAGTCTTAAACGCCACCACTAATATTATAGAGAAGACAGTTGCTTTTTTCTGTTATCATTAAAGTATGTGGCACGACTATCCTCTTACGAGCTTGAACGCTGTAGGTACTGACCAAAATAATAATGTTATTAAATATTGATAGTTTGAAAGCCTACCATCAATACTGCCACCATAAAATAGCACGATATGGTATTGCTTCTGTTATCTATGGTATTGATAATACCCGCCTAAGAGAGATTATAAGGGGGTCTTGGACCCTTGAATAATAAAATGATGTGATTTTTTGTATAGCGGATAGTTTATGGGGTTCCATTATTAAAGAGAATAATTTTTAAAAATCATGGTTTTTATTTATTTTGGACATAATATTTAATTAATTATTAACGCCACGCTGAAAGCGATTAATGACGTCACAATAATTCGTAAACGACAAATATTTTTCAATTTTTTAACATAAAAATAGAGTAGGTAAATTCTGAGGGAGAATATTTTTATGTTAAATTGTTTGTTTGTTTTGTTGTTGTATTAATCGCTTTCCATACAGCGTGACGTCAATAATTAATTATGTTAAAAATAAATAAAAATCATGATTGTACTAAATTATTATCTGTAGTAGGTAATTAATTCTAGCCCCATAAACTACCGCTATACAAAAAAAAATTACATCATTTTATTACTATAGTCCAGGAATTCCAAAATTTCCAAATTTGCACACCTGTTGGTAACTTACTGGTAAAAAACCGGTTGTACCTATTTGTCCATGAAATATTGATCTTAATAATTTATTTTTCTTACCTCAATCTGGTTAACGGCTGGAGGGGTTTTTGAATGAAGTAGGATCCTGTTAATTTCCGTGGCGTTGAAATTTGAAACGCCAATGGATCTCGTCAAACCCATCCGCTTAGCCTCTTCAAGACATTTCCAAATCACCAAATAATCGCGATTCCTTATCCTGAGCTTGGTTTCAAAAAACAAATTATTATTATTTGTGTGGGGCATGTGTAGGGAAAGTCATTTAATTTAATTTAATTTGTACCAAAACATTTACAATAAAGAGAAAAAGAGAGTAAAAGTGGACAGGGAAGCACGTATCTCTATGAGAGATCTCTACCAGTGACCCTCGGCAATGCGAGAGGTTGTAGACTGTAGAAGGAGTAGAATAGGTACAAAAAGAAGATACAAAGTTTTTCATGAAAAGAACATAATTTAATCAAATTATGAGAAGTCATTCTCGAACGCTTCCTACCACCTAAACTAACGAAGTTCAATTTGATAACCAATCGAACCTAATGAATTTTTATAGATATATGTACTCTAGAAACTAATATAATATGAGATTATCTATGAAACTTTGAACCTGAGTAATTTAACTACCTGTACCTACATATTTTTAAGGAAATCTGATAAACTAGACACAGTGTGTTTACAATATTAAGTATTGACCAATTGGTTAATCCGTACTAATCTATCAATCTGTAGCAGGGACGACAGTTGCCACGGTTGCATTTGTTCCGCAAGAAAATTGTTTTAAAAATAGATTTAGTGCCAATTAGTTACCGTATTTATCATTAAAGTTGTATAAATCAAATAACCAGTGCATCAAAGTGTTATTAAAGTTATTTACATGAATAAAACCATAAAATTCAACAATCGATGTGGTGCTACAAACTTCATACCTATTACTTATCTAACCTAATACAAAATAACCTAAATATACGTACTTACGTCTAAAGTGAAAACCCCCTAAATAAGAAGTGAAAATACTATCTAACTTATTAACACTATTCAAAATGTGTTAATAAATGCAATAAATTAACTAGAGCTAAAACATTTGTTTTAAAAGCATAATAATTTATGATATGAGGGTGAGTTGAAAATTAATTTGTACGTGGCGCACGATTGAAGTGATTTGAACGATCGGCTGCAGAACTGACGACGTATGAGTGTCTACCAGTGCTACATATACTTACTTACGGTATCTACCTATTCTAAAAGTTTGGAGTTTGATCCTGACTGTGGTAAATAAATCAAATAGTGAACAAATAATATCGACCGATCAGTATTGCATACGAACAAAAACAATAGTACTGCCGCGTGCCAATAGAGGGCGACTCGCCAAATTCTTTGCACGTTCTCACGTTCACTATCATAGAATACCGCAAGCAAATAATAAGTAAATAACTGTTTTGAACTGTGGCTCTTGTTGACTGTGGAATTTAGACGAAACTTAGTTTTTAAATAAGTTTAAGTATTAATATTATTAATAATTATAATAAATAATTAGTAAATAACTGTTTGAACTTTGACGCTTGTTGACTGTAGAATTTAGATTCAAACTTAGTTTTTTAAATAAGTTTAAGTATTATTATTATTAATAATTATAATTAAATTTAATTATAATAAATAATTAGTAAATACTGTGGAATTTAGACGTTAAACTTAGTTTTTAAATAAGTTTAAGTATTATTGTTATTATTATATATATATATACATATATATATTTTATTTCTATTTTTTTACTTAGGCAGACTATACACTGCCTAATTTACATAGTAAACCTACTTTTAGTTAGTTTTAAGGAAATTGGACGTAACTATAACTTTTAAATAAGATTAAGTACCTACCTATATTATTTTTATTTTTAATTTTACTGACAGCTGGAGGCCTTTTACACCTCCAACTTCTTTAAATCAGGCTAAGGTTAAAACAAAACTCTTTCCAATGGCACCAACAACATCGAGTGCAAACAAACCTGCTAATACAGGGAGCATCACTGTAAAACACAGTGACTCAGACTCTAAAAAGAAGCCCCCAACTAAGCCTCCGTCAACCGAAATGCCCTTCTTGGCAAAGTCGGCCACGGAAGGCCCCCTGGAAGAGCTGGTGAACACCGCGAACCGGCTCTTCCAGGAGGCAAAGCTCCAACTGGAGCAGTCCGGAAATATGAAATCCACAATAAAAGAGACAGTAATAGAGTGCCTCTCGAGCCTCTACACGATTGTGTTGCGGCTCAACGGAGGGACACCGCCTCCCGCCACCCGGACTGTAACAGCAACGGCGGCCGACTTTGCAAGGGAGGTCATGGAGGAGCTACAGCAACAGCGGGAACTGGTGGTCGCGGCCAGGGTTGACATCGGGGCTGTCAGGGATCATGTGCGGAAAATCGATGACAACATCGAAAAGATGAACACGGTCACTGAAGGTATTACGTATGCGGCGATGGCGGCGACCGCCAGGCCCGCTGGTGCTACCTCCCAGCCTCGGCCTGTCCACTCGATCGTTGTGTCCTCCGTTGACACCCACGACACAAGTGAAGATGTTTTAAATAAAATTAGGACAGCCGTGAATGCGAAGACATCCGGCGTGCGAGTGGACAGGCTTAGAAAAGCAAGGGATCAAAAAGTAGTGTTGGGCTGCCAATCGCGAGAGGAGCTCGCCAAAGTGGCAGAGAAGCTCAAGTCTGGCAGCCCTACACTCCTTACGCAGGAGGTGGAAAACAGGGACCCGCTTATAATACTACTGAATGTCCTCAAAATCAATACGGATGAAGACATCCTGGGCGCCCTTAAGCTACAAAATGAAAACGTACTGGGGGTGATACCTGATCACGACTACAGGGTAAGCGTGAAATACCGAAGAAGGGCCAGGAATCCGCTCGAGAACCATGTGGTCTTGCAGGTGTCACCGCCAGTATGGCAGCGAGTCACAACCGTGGGAAAGGTCCACATAGATCTGCAGCGGGTGGTGGCTAAAGATCAGTCCCCACTGGTTACCTGCTCCAGGTGTCTGGGCTACGGGCACGGTCGTAGGACCTGCGAGGCGTCCGTAGACACTTGCAGCCACTGCGCGGGTCCGCACCTGCGTAGTGAGTGCCCAGCGTGGAAGGCTGGAGATCGACCCACGTGTTGCAACTGCCAGAGCAGCCGACTAGATCGGACAGACCACAATAGTTTTGACGAGAGTTGTCCGATCCGGAAAAAGTGGGATGCACTGGCAAGAGCGAGAGTGGCATACTGCTAAAGGCTCCTCAAACAAACCTATAGATGCTTTTGAAATACTCCAAGCCAACCTCCAGAGGAAACAGCTAGCCTTTAAAGAAATGACCCTGGAGGCACAAAAGGGTGGGTTTAGTCTTGCCCTCGTTCAAGAACCTTATGTGGGGGCAAAGGGTGAAATCGCGCTAAGTAGTGGCTTTAGGGTAGTTCAGCGATCGCAAAACCGGACAAAGCCAGTAAAGGCGGCAATAGTAGTCTTCAATAATGAAATGCAGATCGTTGAATGCCCTACAGCCACTACCGAGAATATTGCTGTAGCGATTCTCAAAACGGATGCATGGGAAATTGGAGTCGTCTCCGTGTACTTCGAGGACAGCCTCCCCTTGGACCCATATTTGACACAACTCAAAAAGATAGTAGAAAATTTTGAAACAAAATATATTTTAATAGGGGGGGATTTTAACTCATGGAGTCCATGGTGGGGCAGTGACTCAGAGAACCATCGAGGTAGAGAAGTACTCGGAGCTTTCGCGGAGATGAATCTGAACGTGTTGAACGAGGGCAGGACTCCCACCTTTTATACAATAAGAAATGGCAAGGAATTCAAAAGCAATGTGGACATCACCGTATGTAGCCAGGAACTTTTAGGGCTAATTGAGGGGTGGAGGGTTGACGAAGGTATTACTAGCTCGGACCATAATGCAATCGTATTCACAATAAAATTAAATAAGTCTAAACTAAAGAGGCAACTAAAAACTACCCGGCTATACAACACAAAGAAAGCGAAATGGAACTTATTTAGGCAAGAGTTTAGAAAAGAATTAGAAAAGAATAATGTAGGCGTAGAAGAAATAGAAAAAATACGAACAGAGATACAATTAGAGGAAATAGTAACCAAATATACAAACAGCATAATCGAAGCATGTAAACTTGCAATACCTACCATTAAAAGGAAAACTAAAATAAACTTACCTTGGTGGACACCAGAGCTAGAAAACCTGAAAAAAGAAATGATGACGAAGAAGCGTAGAATTAAATGCGCCGCCCCAAGCAGGAAACAGCACGTCATCGACGAGTATTTGCAAATAAAAGAAACATATACAATAGAAGCAGACACAGCGCGAATTAATAGTTGGAAAGAGTTTTGCAGTGCCCAGGACCGTGAGAGTGTATGGGATGGCATCTACAGGGTTATAAGATGTACGGCCAGAAAATCGGAAGATCAACCTCTCGTAAAGGAAGGAACCGTTTTAAGTCCAATTGAATCCACCAGGTTCCTAGCTAGTACTTTCTTTCCCCAGGATGTGGAATCTGACGATAATTCCAATCACAGGAAAATGCGTGAAAGGGCTAGAAGCATAATAGAACCAACGGAAAATGAAATACAGGATCCTCCCTTTACGAGACAGGAACTAAAGTATGTGATCTCAACTTTTAACCCTAAAAAAGCACCGGGAAGCGATGGTCTCACAGCTGACATTTGCGCGGAGGCCATAAGTGCCGACGCAAGTATATACTTGGCTATTGTCAATAGGTGCCTCGAAATATCATTTTTTCCGGTACTCTGGAAACAGGCAACGGTAATAGTTCTAAGGAAGCCCGGTAAATCCGACTATAGTCAAGTAAAATCGTACAGACCCATAGGACTGTTGCCGGTGCTCGGAAAGGTATTGGAGAAGATGATCGTGAGGAGAATTCGATGGCACTTGTTGCCAAAGGCTAATCCGAGGCAGTATGGCTTTGTACCGCAGCGCGGTACCGAGGACTCCCTCTGTGACTTGGTGCAACATATACGGAACAATCTTGATAATAAGCTTATCAATGTAGTCGTATCACTAGACATAGAGGGAGCCTTCGACAGCGCGTGGTGGCCCGCGGTGAGATGTCGCTTACTGGACGAAAAATGCCCCCTGAATCTCAGACAAATTGTAAATAGTTATTTGAATGATAGAGAAGTCAGAGTTCGCTATGCAGATAATGAATGCACCGTTTCAACAACGAAAGGGTGTATCCAGGGCTCAATAGCGGGGCCCACCTTCTGGAACATCCTGCTGGATCCCCTCCTAGATACAATAGAAAAGGCCAAGGTACATTGTCAGGCGTTCGCCGACGACATCGTCCTGGTGTTCTCCGGCGGATCAGCCGCAGTGATAGAAGAAGAAGCGAACCGGGTGCTGAGCCTTGTGTATGAGTGGGGTGTAGCGCACAAATTGAAGTTTGCACCACATAAAACAAGCGCAATGGTGATAACCAAAAAACTCAAATACGACACCCCACGCATACACATGGGTGGCACCCTGGTTCAGCTAGTCGAAGAAATTAAGATTTTAGGCCTAATACTTGATAGTAAATTAACTTTTAATAATCATATAAAATACATTTGTAAAAAAGCATTGAATATTTATAAACCACTTGCACGATCAGCTAAAATTAACTGGGGACTGTCCGCGGAGGTCATTAGGACGATGTACGTCGCTGTAATAGAGCCTATAATACTTTACGCGTCTAATGTCTGGGCTCCTGCTGCCAATAAAATAACGGTTCAAAAATATCTGAACACCGTACAGCGAGGCTTTGCACAAAAAATGTGCAAGGCCTACCGTACGGTGTCCCTTAACGCGGCGATAGTCTTAACCGGGACTATACCACTCGACTTGAGAGCTCTAGAGACGAAAGAGCTGTACGAAGCTAAAAGAGGAAAGCCGCAAAGTATTATCGGAGACAGAGAGGTGGAAACCAAAGTGTGTTTCTTGGAAGCAGTACATCCAGCCAGAGAGGCAATAGAGGATTTCGTCTGCCTCGAGGACTTGAGTGCCGAAACTATCGGGGAGAACAGCATAAACGGGCTGAGTATATTCACGGATGGAAGCAAAATAGATGGAAAAGTTGGTGCAGCGCTATCATGCTGGGAAGATGGTAATGAGATACGGAGTAGTAAATTTCTCTTGGAACGCTACTGCTCCGTATTTCAAGCCGAACTCTACGCACTGTACAAAGCTACCGAGTACGTCCTAAAAAGCAACAAACCATCCGTGAACATACTCAGTGACTCAAGGTCAGCCTTAGAGTGCATTAAGAATCCGGGCACGTTTCACCCTTTGGCATTCAAAATTAGAAAAAATTTGACTTTATTAAGAGAAAAGGGAAACACGATTAGGCTCTTTTGGATAAGGGCACATGTCGGAGTTGAGGGCAATGAAAGAGCTGACGCCCTCGCTAAGGAGGCAGCCAGAAAAAAGAAAACTGCCCCCAACTACGACCAGTGTCCCTTGTCATTCATAAAACAGTCCATCAGACAAACAACTATAGAGACTTGGAACAAAAGATACCAAAATGGTGAAACGGCGGCCTTGACTAGGCTGTTCTTCCCGGACGTTTATGGCGCATTCAAAGTTGTCAGAAAGACTAAGTTAACACCGATTCACGTTCAAGTGCTGACGGGACATGGAGGCTTTGGGCAGTATTTAAAAAGATTCAAGTGCAAGGATGATTCAGCTTGCGACTGCGACCCAGCAAACGAGGAATCGGTGTTACACTTACTCTTAGACTGTCCCATATATGGGAAGGAACGTTTTGAACTGGAACAAAAGACAGAAGTGCAAATAAGGAAAGAAACGCTGGAAGTACTGCTAAGAGACAAAAAGTGCCAAAAAGCATTTTTAGAATACTGCACCAAAATAGCGAAATGTACTATAAAGAAAAATAAAACTAAGTAAAACTGTAAATATTTTAATATATATTATACTTGTAAATATAGATCTATAGTTGTATGCTTATTATAAGAATAAATGTATATACTTTGATAAAAATTTATAGGTATAATATAGTTAATATAGAAAAACAAACTGTAAATAAATAATGTAAGAGAATAACAAAATGTAATACCCAAAAAAGAACTCTGACACAAATCGGAGGATTTCCGATGATTTTAATAAAAAAAAAAAAAAAAAAATCTATCAATCTAGACCATAATAATATTATAAATGCGAAAATGGGGCTATCTGTCTAGCTGTATACTTATAGTTGTTCATGACCCATCCCTTTAATCAATTTTGACGAAATGTTGCATCAAACTTCTTATGTATGGGAACCTCCTGCAAGCGCTAGAGAAAGATTCCTCTATATAAAAACAACAATTTTTACAGTATGCAGCAGAAAATAATGTACATCGACCTTTAGAAAGAGATAGCGGAATGTCTCTGTGGTTGAGACCGACAAAACGTCCTATAGATATGAGTGACAGAGACAACGCTCTACAAAGCTGAAATGTCATTCTAAAGGCTTATGCATTACTTTCTGTCGCGTACTGTAGGTCCGGTTAAGAATAGTAAAAACCCCTACCACATTGCGAGGTGTATGAATGAGGATCATATCCAAATATTGTAGCTGTAGTCTTTTTAAACTATCTCGCATAGATTGCATTACGTCCTTACACGTGGCAACTGTGAATGTTAGCTGAAAAAATCAGAAAGTAACAAGATTTTGACAATTAATTTTAATCTATATGCAGGCTGTTTTAATAAAAATAAAATTACCTAAGTACTTAAATAGTTTATCCATTCAAATAACTTAAGTTAACAGTAACATATTAAAGAGGTTGGAGCCTTTTTTTATGAGTAGGAGAATAGCTAGTTCTGTGTCAGAAGACTCGGTAGGGCGATTTCGTAAAACCTGCATCAATCATTATTACAATCTCAATTGTTGTGATTAGCTGAATTTGTACTATTCTTTTTGCAACAATGCATTGTAGCCAATAGTGAGCGAGCGTCAACCAATCAGAGGTGATTGCGATCGTGACATTGTAGCTGTCATTCTACCGCAATCGCGCAGCGGAAGACTCCACTCTTCCATAACAATATTAGAGTGAGCCTGCATTACACGTGTGTATTAGTAACCCAGTGTATCAGTGTATGTATACATGTAGGTACCTATTTATATATTTGTGTGTGTGTGTGTGTGTGTGTGTCTGTGTGTGTGTGTGTGCAGAGTTAAAGAACTGTTTTACTAAATTGAAAGATCGATTCAAAAATCCAAACCATAAAGTGTTCTAGCCTTATGGAGAGCATAAGATTAGAACCCTCTTAATAATTATGTAAGATGATGGTAAGATGCATGATTCCCTGAATAGAACCGAAAAGTCCTATCTTGGCGAATAGCTTAGCGAGCCTCGTAGCTTTTTTAAGTTTATGTAAGTAATGAATTATCACCATTACCTACATATATCTTACAACAAAAGACAATCAAAACGTATATATAATGCTACCTATCTTAAGATAATAATTTATTTTAAATAAATTCCTTGACTTCAAATTCGAATCGAAACAATTTGTGGTACTTCTTATAATACCTATATGGTACTTACCATATAGGTATCATACGAAATACCACAAATTGTACCTGCCTATATTTTTATTTTGCTTTGTGTGTGTTTTTCTGTACCTAATAATTTAATACCATAAAAGTATATTATTATTCATTCATTCATTCATTTATTTATACTTGCTCGTCACCGCCGTGCCGTCATCGTCATCATGTTTAACACTCAACTTAGTTTTTACTTTTGTATGTCCTTGGCTGAAATATTCGCTGTCAGGTTTCGTACTTTTTTTATTTTATTAAACTTCGTCCGCGTGGACTACACAATTTTAAAACCCCTATTTCACCTCCTTTGAGGTTGAATTTTCAAAAATCCTTTCTTAACGGATGCCTACGTTATAATAGCTTTCTGCATGCCAAATTTCAGCTCGATCCGTCCAATAGTTTAAGCTGTGCGTTGATAGGTAGATCAGTCAGTCACCTTTTCCTTTTACATTATTTAGATAATTTTTATCAAGGATTTATTGTATAGTTGTTTTACCTTTGTAGTTATATACAATTCATTCCGTTTCACGATACCTCGTTTCAAGAGGTCCTTGATGGCCTCACCGATCTTGTCCTCGGTTACGTAAAGAGCTGCAGTGTCTATGTGCCTATATCCGGCTTCCAGTGCCCATGTGACTGCTTGGGGCACGTATTTCCGGTTATCTAACTGTAACATTTATCAAAGTTTCCATTTTATTACCAGACATTTTTTTCCAAAAAGGATATGTTTAGACCACGTGACCCAACCGGCGGCGGGGTGGTTACGTAAAACGTTGCAGTAGCGACAGCAGTAGCAATGCGACAGTTCATTTGCTGTCTCTCTTCTTAGTTAGAAGTTCTTATTTTGCTTTGTGGCTATTGCTGTCTCTCTCTAGCCGGACGTTTGACAGCAATGATTGCGAGATTTACGCCTGTCGCAAGCCTGTCGCGAGATACGTACACCCCCCCCCACCACCCGGTACATCAGGTCCACTTATTAGAACAATATTGTCAAGCGTTAGGAGTATCTCCATATATAAAAATGAATTCCTTGAAGTACGAGGATGGTTCTTACGGAGATAAAAATTTAAAAAAAATCCTGAAAAAGAATCGACTGTTAGGCGGTACGAAGTTCGCCGGGGCAGCTAGTCTAGTAAAAAAAATGATTATATTTGAAGCGCCCCACCGAGCGTACCGAGAATCAAAATGGACAATTTCTATAAAAATATTGACATGGTCGGTCGTCGAATTGAGAGATTCCTCAGCATTTAGTTCCGAGTACGCTCACATGACGCTCAATGCTGCTGTCAGCGCCACAATGGCGATAATCAAGTTGCTTCAGAAACACGCCGTCAATCGCATATTGAGCATAACTATTTATTACTGAAAATAATTGTATTAAGTATTATATTTTTACACTATTAAAGACAAATAACTTACTTCCTCCCCGGCCCCGAAAAAAGTACCAAAAACATTTGCTGGCATCATGTTGCCATCATTGAGTTGTACCGTTTCTGATTTTTTGATTGACTCTACCTGCGAATAATAAGGTTTTATTAAGAGAAGTTTCCCTAGCGCGCTCTTCAGCGGTCTATATACTGACGTAGTTTGGTTAAGTTAAATTAGAGTTAAATTTTACGAGGAACAGTAGAGTTATAGATTTCAAACATTATACTTTCAATTTTAAGAAAATATTACGATCAAGACTCCTTCACGGACAACAGCAAAGCAGGCTTGCAAATGCAATGTATACTTATAATGTTTTCTATGTACATAAGGGGGCGTCCATAAATTACGTGAGATGTTCAAGGGGGGGGGGGGGGAGGGGGTCGAGTCAAATCTCATCTAATCTAACGTCGGAGAGAGGGGGGAATTGCGTGATAATTATCACGCAATTTTTTTATGATTGAAACAAAAAAAAAAATTTGGTCCATTTAATCCAGATTGTACATGCTTGAGATTTAATCTTAAGCGTAATCGTAGTACGATTAATATCATTCACTAATTCGTTCGAAAGAAAATAATTTCATTCAAGTATCCAACGCGTTTACGTAGGAACCCACACTTTGTAAAATCTCACGTGAGATTGGGGGTTGGGGGAGGGGGTTGAATAAAATCTCACGACATCTCACCAGGGGGAGGGACAGAAAATTCAAAAAAACACCTCACGGAATTTATGGACGTCCCCTAATATAATTTTAACTATTTGATTATTTATGTTCCTGCGCACATTATAAAATGAAAACAAAAAAAAATTGCTAATTAAAGTCAAAAAGGTAGGTAAGTATACCTAAGTATAGTTTATTTTTAAATTACTGTACTTTTATAAAACAATTTCAAAGTACTTACAGCACATAGTATTGCAAGTAAACATATTGAAATAAATAACATTTTCGTAATTTCCTTGACAAGTTGACAAAGCTGCTACTTCGGTAAATTAATTAATAAACGCGAATTTTGCAGTTTAAATACTGTCTACTTAACTAGGTATAACATGTTACATAATAATTAGAATAATAATCTAAGTAGGTCTTTGTAATAAAAACCGATCAAGTGCGATTCATGCTCGCGCAACGAGGGTCCCGTACTAAAATCGTATTTTTCAACATTTTGCACGATAATTCAAAAAATATGTTGCATAAAAATGTATAAAAATCTGTTTTAGAATGCATAGGTGAAGACCTGTCATATGATATCCCACTTGATATACTTATCTTACTTCGAAAATTGAAAATACTAATTATTAGTTCATGACCACAATTTTTTTTGTGTGATGTAACCACAAATTCACGGTTTTCAGATTTTTCCCCGAATGTCTGCTATAAAATCTACCTACCTGCCAAATTTCATGATTATAATTCAACGGGAAGTACCCTGTAGGTTTCTTGACAGACCGACAGACAGACAACAAAGTGATCCTATAAGGGTTCCGTTATTCCTTTTGAGGTACGGAACCCTAAAAATTATAATATTCTCTTGACACAATTATTATTAAGTAGATATACAATAATAGTAGAATATAACTCCCGCAAATTGCTATTGCGTGTGGCCGCCATTTTAGTGACGTCAGCACTAGACTGAAGTTTCGAGCTGATGGTATATTTTTACTTAAATATACCTATTGTTGTCTTTGTAATTAAAATGATAATAATTCAAATATTCTCTTGACACATAATATTGCCTGCTAATAATATAAGAAAACAAAGAAAACAGTAAAAATATTTAATAAAAGTCCCGCAAATTGCTATTGCGCTGAAACTAAAATGATATCATTTTGACGTCAACCGAAATAAAAATATACCATCATCAGCTCGAAACTTCAGTCTAGTGCTGACATCACTAAAATGGCAGCCACGCGCATTAGCAATTTGCGGGACTTATGCCTACTGCTAGTAGTAAAGTACAGGTACTTACCACCTACCTTACCTATACGTATTTATAAAATAATTTACTTTCAACTTTCAGAGACTTCCAATAACATTGAAAGATCTTTCATAAAAATAGTCTTAGGTACTAAAAACATAAGCATTTTTTTTAATTTACGGACGGACGGACGTACAGTAGGTACACAAATGGCCATTTTTGCCGGAGCAAATAGGTATTTACACAAGCAAATATAATGCCCGGGATCGGACCCCCGACCTCCCGAATAGAAGGCTGACGTCTTGAGTAAGGTTAATAAGCTAAATTAAAGATTATTATAATAACACACTTTTTTATTATCACCATCAGAATATAATTCAAATCTTAATTTCCAGCACAAACTCAGCAATTTTTACATTTAAGTAGGTAACCAACATGACATACCTACAAGTTGTTAGTAGAACGCTAGCAAAAACGACGATAGGCGATACCAGATGACAGGAGATGACAGGTGAAACTGAAGATACCACAAAACAAACGCGAACAAAAATCAAAAAGCCTGTATTTTTAAAAAATTCGCAATGTATTGCAAATAAAACATCTGACTGACGCTAGAGGTCAATGAACGTTGTGTAGTTAGGACACGGTAATGTTATCTATGGTTAGGTGCCGCGGGGTCAACGCCACATTGTAGGAGGGGCATTGACTCCCAAGTTTTGCACGCTACACATTGCGGCTTTGAAATATACCAAATCACTAAAACTACGAGTATATAAGGCAAATAGTTATTGGATTGTGTTTGGGTAGTATAATAATAGTGCTTAATTTTTGCTAGCGTACTTTATATCGTTTAATAAACAAGCTAGACTTTTTTCGTGTCATAAAATGTTTGTATTTTATTAAATTACAAAAACGGTGCAAGATATTATGTACTAGGTTTCCTTAAGTAGTTTCCTTAAAACATAAATCGCAGAAATCTTCTCGGAGAAACGCGTGAGCGATATGTGCCCGGCGCAGAAGACCCTCCGGAGATAGGTTTTTTACTCGTATCATGATTTCATTGTCAGTTACGCACTGCACTTCCGTTATCTGAGTTCTATCCGTCATCCGTGAGAATACCAGCAATTATCTACGACATTATGTCATAAGCTACCATACAAAACAAATAGGAACGTATGTTCACGGACTCAGATCGGATGCAGTGCGTAACTGTCTTACGCATTTCAGCAAGAAGCTATCTTGTTTACCTTCTAAGTAATCGGCCCCATTAATTGGGGCCGATTCTCTTGTACACAATCTCTAAACTAAACTAAATTAACAGGTCTAAATCTAGTGGTATCCTTTTCCGCAAGCAACATTATGAAAGGGATAGCATTCGATTTAGACGTGCCATTTTAGTTTAGTTTAGCGATTGTGTACAACGGAATTAGCCACAAATGTATACTTATATAAATCTACCTAGATTTTAAATGAAGGAACTACTAAGCATTTCTATACTGTTGCAAATTGTTCTCTCTGGTAAATCTCTTCATATTTTTATAATCACGATACATCTCTTCTTCCAGTCCATCGTAATCGATCAAGTGGACCTTGATATTTTTGTTAAATTTATTAATGATGAGGACGTCTTCAGGGCATAGAGTAAAATCAAAAATGTCTATATTTGATTTAATGTGTTCCTTGTCCAACGAACCAGCAATTGGCATAATGTGGCGTTCAACCTGAAAATGAATGATGAACCTATATGTCTAAAAAAATATATTATAAGTAGGTATATTATTTCTATAAAAAGCTGTGATAGCCTAGTGGTTAGGACGTCCACCTTCTAATCGGAGGTAGGGGGCGCGATCCCGGGCACGCACCTCTAACTTTTCGGAGTTATGTGCGTTTTAATTAATTAAATATTATTTGCTTTTACGGTGATGGAAAACATCGTGAGGAAACCTGCATGCCTGAGAGTTCTCCATAATATTCTCAAAGGTGTGTGAAGTCTACCAATCCGCACATGGCCAGCTTATATGGCTTATGACTATATGGCTAAAACCCTTCTCACTCTGAGAGGAGACCCGTGCTGTGTACGGCAATGGGTTGATCATGATGATGATATTATTTCTATAATATTAATATGGATCTTCAGATTCTGCCCGCGGCTTCGTCCAAGAAAGTTTAGATTTTTCGAATCTCCTTGGAATATGTTTATTCCTCTGGATGATAAGCTATCTCTGCGCGTTTAATTGAAGGCATAGAGTTGTTGAATTGAATTAAGTAGTTGAGGCATAGAGAAATAACAACATACCCTGTGTGTCTGTTTGTTACGTTTTCACGGCCACCCAATCGTTCAACCAATTTTGACCAAAGGTATAGAGATAGCTTGCATCCCAGAGTATTTTTAATAAGCATAAATTGGGCATCATCTAGTAATTGATGACATACGGATGGGTAGACAGACATCAGTATGAAATAGATAGGGATTCTTTTTGCCACTTGTTTATGGAACCTTAAAAACTTAAATTCACGTAGATGAAAACCTGAAAAGCCTACATAATTAGATAAAATTGAAAATATTTACCAAATACCGCAGGACAATCTGACTCACTTTTACACAGTATTTCTTGGCCATCCCCACCAATATAGGATCGTCAAAAGTGGGTGGTAATGATAAATTATTAAATGGTCTTGGCACGAGGAAACCAAAAGGCGAGTATCCAGTTACAATGATGCTTTTACTTTGACAATAAGCTACTAACTTCAGATTAGTGTAGGTAGGATTTGTCTGAAAGGATTTCAATAATGTTTTAATTGTATGTTTTTGTTCGTGGCACTGATCCAGTTAGTTGATTGCCTCAGCTTGCTGGATCTAATTTTAGCATTTATTCTCTTGTCCTCATTTCCTTTTTCGTTTTTCTCCTTCTATCTAGTTTCCCATCGTGTGGGAAGCTAGAAGCATCGCAAGCTGTGGCAATCACTAAAGCTATGATTCCGAACCACGCAGCACGCAGCAGTGCTGTCACCAGCAGTCACAGTCTTGTCGCGGCACTACGTCCCCATACAATCTCTATAAGCTTATATGACATTACATTCCGAGCAAGACAGCAATGTTCCGCTCCATTGCTGCCGCGACATTGCTGCCTAGCTCGGAATGTAATCTCTATATATATAAAAGGAAAAGGTGACTGACTGACTGACTAACTGACGGACTGACTGACTGACTGACTGACTGACTGACTGATCTATCAACGCACTGCTCAAACTACTGGACGGATCGAGCTGAAATTCGGCATGCAGATAGCTATTGTGACGTAGGCATCCGCTAAGAAAGGATTTTTCAAAATTCAACCCCTAAAGGGGTAAAATAGGGGTTTGAAGTTTGTATGAAAGTCTGTCAGTTTTTAAGTTAGAAGTTTGAAGTTTTGTAGTTAATATTTTTGCAATTAGCAGTATGACATATTTTATTAAGCTCATATGTTAAAATCTCATTGTTAATGATCAAGTGTAAGGGTGTAAAATAGGGGTTTAAAATTTGTTTACTCCACGCGAACGAAGTCGCGGGCATAAGCTAGTGTCATATAAGCTTATAGAGATTGTATGGGGACCAGTAGTGCCGCGACATGCTTGTGAGAGCTGGTGACAGCATTGTTGTAGCAGCGCTGCTGCGTGCAGCGTGGTTCGGAATCATACCTTAAGTGGGTCAACAAAACAGCATTTATATGTATTTATTTGTTGTTGTGTACTTGTAAGTTTCTTTTTGTAACCTGTTGATTGTCCTTTCAAATAAAAAAATTAAAAATATTTTATGCCAACTCGATTATTAATCTACATATAAACATTATTTTGTATTTATTCTCCCTATAAAACTTTATTTTTCATACCTCAATCTGGTTAACGGCTGGTGGGGTTTTAGAATTATCTAGAATCCTATTAATTTCCGTGACGTTAAAATTTGAAACACCAATGGATCTCGTCAAACCCAACCACTTAGCTTCTTCGAGGCCTCTCCAAATCTCCAAGTAATCACGATTCTTTAGGTTGAGCTAAATTAAAAAAAAAATTATTCATGTGAGGAATTTATCTAACTAGTATAATAATTTGTTTTAGTTGTTTTAATGTGTTTTTGTAACATTTGGTAGATACGCTCTATAAACCAATATAATTATGTTAAAGGTAACTCGTGTAAATTGAAACTAAGTAAGTACATAATATGTTTACGGAAAAATTATAAACGGAACGACAAAGATACCTATTAGTTTTTCTAGAGTATGACTATGTACAAATATTATTGACTTATCGAACTTCGTTTAAGGAGCTCTCGGAAGAGCTCTAAATATTTAAAAAAACAATAGGTATTTAGGTCTAAGTTCAAGAATAGTCAAAAGACCTACCACATTGCGAGGTGTATGAATGAGACATAGGTCCATGTAATCTAACTGCATTCTTTGTAAACTATCTCGAATAAGTGGTATGACCTGCTCATACGTGCCCACTCTTAATGATAGCTGGAAAAATCAGAAAACTTTTACGTAACAATATAAACATAATAATTTTTTTTTTTTTTTTTTTCAAGAAATAATTTTTTTTTTAATACAATAAAAAATAATAATTACATAATAATTAAGTAACGAATCATAAACGAATGTAAAGATCATTGATTAAAGTACCTACTGTTGAATTACTGCATTCTGATGTGGGCTGAGGATTAATAATAATATCTATCGGTCATCCTTCATTCTACCTCCTCTTCTTACTCGCCGATATTTAATTACTAGCTGATTTACATTCTAAATTTCAGCCAAATCCGTCCAGTAGTTTTTGCGTGAAGGAGTAACAAACATACACACACACACACACACACACACACACACACACACACACACACACACACACACACACACACACACACACACACACACACACACACACACACACACACACACACACACACACACACACACACACACACACACACACACACACACACACACACACACACACACACACACACACACACTAACTTTCGCCTTTATAATATTATAGTCGGGATTTTATCTTATCTTAACTCTTTTACAAAATATTTTCCTTCTTTATGCACGTAATTCCAGGTAATTTGAGGAGTTGGTTTAAGGGGACTCAGTTCGGTGCTTTCTTCATACAAACGTAGGAGGGAAATTACAACAATATTCGATATTGTACGCACAAAACAAAGAATTATATCGATTTATCTCGTCATTATCTAGGTTCATTGATATATAAAACATTGAAAAAAATATTGATTTAAAAGTTACGTGGCTCAAAAGATTCCTATTTTAACACTAAATTAATGACAACTTTAGGCGTAAATAAATAAGATTAGGGCTAAGAAAATTCTAAAACAATTTATCATTAGACGTAGTTTATTTATTCATTAGTTGAAATAACTTTACTTTGCAAACATAAATTCAGCAGTTTTTTCTCAAAAATACTTTTCCTAAACCCTTTTCGCGCGCTTGATTTCGGTGAAAATCATCGTGCCTCTCAACTTTCTCATACAATGTCAAGTGAAAAGCAAACATGTTACCCACGTGCGCTGCCAATTTCGGTCGAGCGTCCTGCGTCACCTTAAGAGTTGAAGATTTTCTATGATAAACTGAAAGATTGATTCAATAAATCTGAACCAATGGGTCTCCAAAAGGCTACAGCAGGTATACAGAACTTTTCAACCTGGTTCCTCCTTCACCCTTTACTATCGTACCGCAAGGCATCGCCAAGGTCTACACCCGTGCGTAGTCGAAGCGATTTGCCTCCTCATTTCCAATCCGAGCTGCTAAGATTTGGAACACCCTTCCAGCATCAGTTTTCCCCTCCAATTATAATATGGGTACCTTCAAGTCGAGAGTGAATAGGCAATCTTCTAGGCAAGCGCGCACCAACGCGCACGCGTTTGGAACCCTCGTAGCTTTAGTTTTAAGTTTGCGTTATAATTATCACCACTATATCTTACAAATCTAACACTATACCTACCAGACAATCAATAAGAGTAATTTATTACCTATTTTGAATAAATCATTTGACTTTGAAATCATTTGACTTTGACATTTTAGGCTACATCAATCATTATTACAATCTCAATTGTTCTGATTGACTGAATTTGTGCGATTCTTGTTGCAGCAATGCATTATAGCCAATATTGAGCGAGCGTTAACCAATCAGAGATGATTGTGATCCTGACATTGTAGCTGTCGTTCTCCCGCAATCGCGCAGCAGATCTGATTGCAGCCAAGCGCTAGTCTAACACACTGTATAAGGTGGTTCCCTGAATAGAATGGTAAATTTATTTCTTGATGAATACCATCATACCCCTTGTGGTGATTCCATCGTACCCATTGTGAAAGACTATCTGACCTCTGGCTCCTTACTGTCTGCTTCTTCTCACTGACGTGCTTGCTTGGATATGACATTATGACGGTGTATAGACGAATGATGCCGACAATCTTGCAGTCTATATGTTTAGACTTGTGTCGCTCTAGATTTATCATCATTATTAATTAATGTTCTTTTTAAGGATTTATTGTATAGTCTGTACATAATGAGAACTCACTCGCCATTTTGTCAACTACATTTTTATCGCTATTTGTCAACTATCATGTCAAAAATACTGTTCACCTTTAAAAAAAGGACTAAAATCGTACTTTTGACATGACAGTCGACACATACTGAAGTTAAAATGGCGAGTGAGAACATACAATTTGTGCATTATAAGTATAGATTTTTTACCTTTGTAGTTATAAACAATTCCGTCCGTTTCACGATACCTCGTCTCGTGACGTTTTTGATGGCTTCGCCAATCAAGTCCTCGCTTACGTAAAGAGCTGCAGTGTCTATGTGCCTATATCCGGCTTCGATTGCCCAAATGACTGCTTGGCGCATGTACTGCCGGTCATTTAACTGTAATATTTGACAAAATTTTAATTTTGCACTTGGAGTCCAATAATGATTTTTTTCTGGGCACCTATATACGAGATTACTTCTCCACAAGCTGATGCCCGCGACTTCGTCCGCGTGGAATTAGGTTTTTTAAAAATCCCGTGGGAACTCTTTGATTTTCCGGGATAAAAAGTCCTATGTCACTATGTCACAGTCCATCTACCCATGCAAAAATGCACATCGATCCGTTGCTCCGTTGCGACGTGATTGAAGGACGAACCAACAAACAAACACACTTTCACATTTATAATATGGGTACCTACTGATCAACAGTTCCTGAATCCTTATCGTTTAATAGTGCTATACCCTGTATCAGTATTGAGAAATAGGATCAAAATTTTTTTTGGCGGAACCATCTCGCAAACTTCCTTTTTCAAGCAGGTAAAGAAGGAAAAGGAAGGAAGCAAACGAAAATAACAGTACGCGGCAGAAAGCAATGTACATCGGCCTTTAGAATGACATTTCGGCTTTGTAGAGCCATATTATATTATATTCTGTGGTAGAGCGTTGTCTGTGTCATTCATACGTCTACTAGACCTAGGTCTTCTTAATTATTACTTGTTTTTTATATGTATTTTAAGTATTTTTTTGTGTTCCTTATATGTAATTTAATATGTAATAATATAAATTTAATTTAATTTAATTAATTTAATTTAATTAATTTAATTTAATTCATACCTATATGGTGCCTATATGACGTTTTGTCGGTCTCAACGACAGGCACAACGCTCTCGGCTCTACAAATCTGCTATCTCCTTCTAAATGTCGATGTACATTACTTTCGGCTGCGTACCTACAGGCACTTACGTCCACCTGCATTGAAGTACCAAGGGCAGTGGCTGGCATCCAGTTGCCATCATTCATCAGTCTCCTTTCTGTTGTGCCACCGATTGGCTCTACCTGCGACTAACATTATTGTTTCAGATGCTATCTCACTATTTAGTTGCGTCTGTTCACGGCGTTTCGTAAACAAAATCTTTTCAAATTCAAATCATTTAATCAAATTGGGTACCTACTTTTGTATACTTTTTGATTGTCAGTTGTAGAATTTGTAAAATAATCTAATGGTGATAATTTATTTTATTACTTACTTAAACTTAAAACGATGGTTCCAGACACGCTAAATTGGGGCCACCAAGATTTTTGACTCAATATTTTCGTAAAATCTAAAGTCTGACCCAATTTCGATAACTTCTTAAAATTTAAATGACTTTTCAAAAGGGCGTACAGACCTAAGGTTGAAGTCGGTTTCATTTGAAAAAGGTCCTTTCGTTTATAAGATTTTATAAAAATATCTAAAGATTCTTTAAAAATATATTTTTCAAGTACCTAGTAGATACTTACAGCATATATTGCCAGTAAACAAATAGAATTAAAAAATAACATTTTCACAGGAGCGAGACCAATAATTAATCTATGATTTTCACATTAATAATAATAATTAATAACATAAATTCCTTTGAAAATTCGAGAAAGATGTCTTTGGAATAAATTGGTAGCGTCTATTTCGATGTTTTAAATACTTTCTATAATACCATTAAAGTAATCTTAATAGGACTTTATAATATTAATTAGAATTCCGTACCTCAAAAGAAAAAATTGAACCCTTATAGGATCACTTTGTTGTCTGTCTGTCTGTCGGTCTGTCAAGAAACCTACAGGGTACTTTCCGTTGACCAAGAATCATAGGCAGGTAGGTAGATCGTATAGCAGACATTCGGGGAAAGATCTGTAAACCGTGAATTTATGGTAATGTCACACAAAAAAAATTAAAATGTGGTCATGAACTAATAATTAGTATTTTCAATATTTGAAGTAAAATAACTATTATATGAAGTGGGGTATCATATGAAAGGTCTTCACCTGTGCATTCTAAAACAGATTTTGATTTATTTTTATGCATCATAGTGTTTGAATTATCGTGCACTGTCGAAAAAATACGACTGTAGTACGGAACTCTCGTTGCGCGAGCCTGACTCGCACTTGGCCGGTTTTTTATAATTAAAACTAACTAGGTAATGCCAGGCATGCATTCACAATGCCTCTTTCAATTTTACGACTCCCGCACTAATTATAAATTATTGTACGTTGATGACAGAAACCTGCACGCATGTGCCAACAGCAACTGTACAAATTTTCAACTTAACCGGATGATCGATTCGTGAACGCATAGCTTAGGTAATGTACCTCCACAGAAAGGATTTTTAAAAATTCTAACGGCGATATTAAGAGACCTAAAACCATGTAAATGAAGTCGTAGGTAATTACTAGGTAGTTACCTTTTCTTTCAATGTTTATGACCAATTTTGTTAACCTCAATTGTTTCTAACAAGCCATGATAAATAAAATTAAGCTAATAAAATATAACCTTAATTATTGGGATCATTGCCATTAGTATGTAGGTAGGTATGTATATTGTATACCATATTCCTATAATTTATTATACTATCAAAGTACCTACACTTAGACTTTCCGCCATATTTCGACGTCTTTGCCATAAATAATATAATCTTCTCTATGTATAAAAATGAATCGCTGAATGTGTTGCTGATCGCAAATCTCGAGAACAGGTGAACCAATTTCGCTAATTCTTTTTTTATAATATTCCTTGAAGTACGAGGATGGTTCTTACGGAGAGAAAATATTATTAAAAAAATGAAATGTACCTACTGTTAGACGGTACGAAGTTCGCCGGGGCAGCTAGAATTATATAAATATTATTTTCATTCAAAAATTTTTTTTGATGTGATACAAGGCTGAGACCATAGGAGGCCTGGAGGCCCCTGGTTCTTTTTATGATGCTTTTCTTCTTGTTTACTTGAGAACATCAAACGTGCGTTATTCGTGATAATAAAAGGAAACAGGACATCAGCATGCAAAGTAAGCAAGTATAGTCTGTTATTCAGATGGCAATACTTACCTACTGACTTTAAAATTCCTAACTTTTACCCCTGCTTTTGTAAAATAAATCCTTCCCAGATTGGAAATGAATAGAAAATATGACTACATACATGGATACAACACACAAGCTGTGATAGCCTAGTGATTAGGACGTCCACCTTCTAATCGGAGGTCGGGGGTTCGATCCCGGGCACGCACCTCTAACTTTTCGGAGTTATGTGCGTTTTAAGTAATTAAATGTCACTTGCTTTAACAGTGAAGGAACATGGCCAGCGTGGTGGAATATGGCCAAAAGCCCTTCTCACTCTGAGAGGAGACCCGTGCTCTGTAGTGAGCCGGCGATGGGTTGATCATGATGATGATGATGACATGGATACAAGCACGAGCGAAACGAGCGCATAAATTTTCCTTAATAATTTTACTCAAGCGATAAAGGGCCTTCAATTACAACATAGCTTATTTAATTATTGAATCTATATTTCAGCTGGATTTGGGATTAAGCTAATGAAGAGTTTTTAAGTTTTGTACTTTGGGGGCCCCCCTAGATCCGAGACCGGACCGTCTCCCACGAGAGACATAAACATAGAAAAAATATGAATTTTAAAAATTATCGAATATTTATCAAGAACGCTTAATAGTTATTTGTTGAGGTTTAACAATAAAGGGAATGATGTGATATAATATCTTTAATAAATTCATTTTATACAAAATTGTTCCTAATGGGCTGATTACACCTACCGAGTAGTGAAGCGAGACAGTTGAATGTCACTCGGCCGAGACAGTGCTGTGGCCGAGAAATTGCGGCGAAATTGCACTCGTTAAAGTGTTTATACCAACCGAGTACTCGGCCGAGGACACTGACTCGCCACTGTACTCGTTAGGTACCCTTGGATGAAATAACCCTCAAAAAAATACACTGACAACAACTTGACAATCGCGAGGTGCATAGGTATACGAGTTTCTCCAACATTACTAAACTACGTTTCTATACTGTCGCAAATTGTTCGCTTTGATAAATCGCTTCAAACTCCTATGTCCGTCGACCATGGCTTCTTCCAGCCCATCATCATCATATACGTAGGTCTTGATATCCCTGTTAAATTTATTAATTTTGCGAACATTTTTTGGACTTAAAGTAAAACTAAAAATGTCTAAATTTAATTCAATGTGTTCCTTATCAAACGAAGCGGTCATTGGTATTATGTAGCGTTCAACCTGAAAATGGATATACATAATAATTATTATTTAAAATAAGTTAAAATCCGACGATTTGTGTGTTAGGTATTTTTAGTACTAGATGATGCGCACTACTTTTTCTGAGATAAAAATTAGCCTATGTCCTTCCCCGAGATATAAGCTAACTCTGTACTAAATTTCATCTAAATTGGTTAAACAGTTGGACCGTGAAAAGCTAGCAGACAGATAGACAGACAGATATACTTTCAATGTCAAATAGCCTCAATAGCTCAACCGGTATAGGAGTGGACTGAAAACCGAAAGGTCGATGTTTCAAACCCCGCCCGTTGCACTATTGTCGTACCTTCTCCTAGCACAAGCCTGACGCTTAATTGGAGAGGAAAGGGGAATATTAGTGATTTAACATGGCTAATATTCTTTTATGCGACAGTCGGACAATAGGTGGACGCAGAAGAGCACAGTCTGGTGTCCACGCTACATAACGCGTCGCCCTGGCAGGCCCCGCACGCGCTGGCGCGCAGATCTGGAGGAATTTGATGGCCTTGGTGCGCTCTGGACGCGTCTGGTCGCTAACAGGGATACCTGGAAGAAAAAGGGGGAGGCCTTTGCCCGCGTTTGGGATGACCTCTGAATTATTAGAGCTAGATATACCTTATAAGCAATATTGACCAAAAAAAAAAGGTACTAATAATTTGAAAAAAATGAACGAAAGTAAAAAAAAAAAAAAATTAGAGGTAGGCTTATTTATTTATTTATTTATTTATAATATTCTTTTTAAAAAAAATAAAAAAAAATGCGAAAGTAAGGTTAGTATGGATCTTCCTGATGGTGAGGAGTATTCTATCAGCGTATATTTTAAAGTAAAGTAAATTCTTCAAATGTTTAAATCAAAGAAAGGAGATTTGGCACAGAAATCATCATTGCTTTATATAGGAAAAAAGCCTCCCTTGGAAATTTCAAAAATCCACGCCGGCTAAGACGAGGGCAAAACCAATAATAATTGAATTAAATTGTAAATATTTACCAAATACCGCTGGATAATCTGACTGACTTCTACACGGTGTTTCTTGGCCATCCTCACTAATGTGGGATCGTCAAAAGTGGGCGGTAGTTGTAAATCAATGAGTGGTCTGGGCACGAGGAATCCAAAAGATCCGTATCCGGTCACAACTATGCTTTTACTTTGACAGTAAGCCACTAGCTCCAGGTTTGTGAAGGTAGGATTTGTCTAAAGGAATTTAGAATGTAGGTATTTAATTTTATTAGATACAGCTCCAGTGGATTTGGCCTTAACAAAGTTTAAATATAGAACTTCGACCGCCAAAAAGGAAAAAGAAAACTTTCTTGGCATGTTTTTTGTCTAGTTTTAGTTTTACTTATTAGTTAGTATTTGTCATTTGTGATCTTTTTGTCTTCATTCATTCATGTTTTGTTCTATGTTGAGTTTTTTGGTTTTTTTTTGGTTTTTTTTCTGTACGTTTGTTTGGTGTTGTGTTTTGTTTAATTGTAAACTGTGCGCTATGGTCCCAAATAAAAGATTATTATTATTACATGAATTACATCTTAAAAAGACAGGGCAGGTGTCTAGGGCAGAGTGAACTAGAGTGTGGGAACTCTCGGCTTAATAATAAATCGACTAATGTCAGATATTAGGCTACTAGACGATGCCTGCGACTTCGACCGCATCGATTTAGGTTTTTAAAATCCAGTGGGAATTCTTTGATTTTCCGGGACAAAAAGTAGCCTATGTCCTTCCCCGGTATACAAGCTATCTCTGTACCAAAGTTCGTCAAAACTATTTGAACGGATGGGCCGTAAAAGGCTAGCAGACAGACAGACAGACATACACACTTTCGAATTTATAATATTAGTATGGATGGTGACGTGAAATCAAAGTAAAATAGGGCTATATGGCTACCTACCGTCAAATAGGTACGTTTGACTAACTACTAGCGAACAAAATTACCACTTTCCACTCAGATTTCATAGGGCAAAAGGATTCTTTCCGAGTGAGTGAGATGAAAAATATTATAATTGACATGATGTATGTACTTCGAAGAGTTATTTTTATAAATTTAAAAAAAAATTAAAAAATCCATTGCTTTATTCACTTTTAGCCAATCTTGAACTGAATTTGTTAGGGTCGTCGACTTCGCTCACAAATCGACCCTCAGTCAAACACTAGTAAATTTATTTCTCTTACCTCAATTTGGTTAACGGCTGGTGGGGTTTTAGAATTAGTTAAGATCCTGTTAATTTCTGTGCTGTTGAAGTTAGAAACACCAATGGATCTTGTCAAACCCAATCGCTTGGCTTCTTCAAGGCCTTTCCATACCTCCAAGTAATCGCAATTCTTTATCTTTAGCTAAATATCGAAAATAAAATTAATATTGTGAGGAATATGTAATTCTAGCTATTTATAAAAAATCGGTCAAGTGCGAGTCAGGCACTCACACCGAGGGTTCCGTATTGCAGTCGTATTTTTTCGGCATTTTGCACGATAATTCAAAAACTATGATGCATAAAAATAAATAAAAATCTGTTTTAGAATGCACAGGTGAAGACCTTTCATATGATACACCACTTGATATAGTTATCTCACTTCGAAAGTTGAAAATACTAATTATTAGTTCATGACCACAACTTTTTTTGTGTGATGTAACCACAAATTCACGGTTTTCAGATTTTTCCCCGAATGTCTGCTATAAAATCTACCTACCTGCCAAATTTCATGATTATAATTCAACGGGAAGTACCCTGTAGGTTTCTTGACAGACCGACAGACAGACAGACAACAAAGTGATTCTATAGAGGTTCTGTTTTTCCTTTTGAGGTACCTACGGAACCCTAAGATAAGAATGATCAAAAGACCTACCACATTACGGGGCGTATGAATTAGGTACAGGTCCAAATAATCTAATTGTAGTCTTTTTAAAGAATTTTGAAGAGCTCCTATAACCTGCGCATAGGTGCAAACTTTGAATGGTAACTGAAAAAAAGAAAAGTAAATTACAATAGAAGAAGCTTTAATCTATAATTAGTTAAGCTAGCTTAGTTATTTTTCTTGCATTACCTAGGTATAATTTAGTTCTTACTGCATATGAAGAAGATGAAGAACTGTTTTACCAAATTAAAAGATCGATTGAAAAATCCAAACCGTGGTTCCCTAAACGATAAAAAAGAAATATGTGCCATAGACCAAAGAAGTAGAACTGAAAAGTCCCTTGATAGGTAACGTAATCACAGTGGTTCACCTTCCCACCAAGTATAAATTATTAGAAAAGACGTAGACGTCATGACAAGGACTTACAAGCTTTTTTTAATAATTTCAATTTAATTACAAGTCTTTAGGTAATTGATTCGCAAAAAGAGGGTATGTGAATACCGCTTATGGTAATTTCGATGAACCAAAAGCTTAATTTGCAGTAATCCGCTGAAACATGCGGAATGTATGTTTCAGCGGATTACAGCAAATTAAGCTTTTGGTTCATTGTATATCATGGATTTCCGCAAAGTAACGCCTGCTTCTATACAGTATGGTAATTTCGATCTGATGCTGCAACGTTTCGTGCCTGAGGTCATTAATTTGATCTCGATGAGTATAGGTTGATGATGATGTTCTAGTAATTTTTATTTTTTTATTTTATTCGTTTATTTGCAATTAACAGCGATACATACAATATAATGTTACATAATAACAGACTGTAAATAAGGCCAAATAGGATTACAATTTTTTTACAGATTACTTAAATAGTTATCTAAATATGTAAAAGGAAAAGGTCACTGACTGACTGACTGACTGATCTATCAACGCACAGATCAAACTACTGGACGGATCGGGCTGAAATTTGGCATGCAGATAGCTATTATGACGTAGGCATCCGCTAAGAAAGGATTTTTGAAAATTCAACCCCTAAGGGGGTGAAATAGGGGTTTGAGATTTGTGTAGTCCACGCGGACAAAGTCGCGAGCATAAGCTAGTTAATTATAAATTTATAACAGTAGGTACGTTTGATAATATATAAAATATGAATATATAAAAGTCAATTAACTAGTAAAAATACCTAGTAATAGAGCAAGAAGTGAGAGACAAGAAGTAAGTGTGACAAAAAACAAGAAAAAATTAATTTTGAAAAAACCTGTATTCTTAAAATGTTTGCAATGTATTGCAAAGGTTCACTAATGAATGACAAAAAACGTAGGACAAATTATCAGTTCACCAAAAACTTTTGAAAAACTAATCAAATCACAAACGTCGTATACCGCAAACATATCATTTTACAAAAGATCATTTGACAAATATTCTATTCACAAATGTTTTACTTTGCAAATTTGCTGAATGTTAAAATATCATTTAAAAATTTATTATTTCACCAAATAATTTGTTTTTCAAATTCGCGATTTTACAAAATAATAGACGATAAATTTATTATTTGATAAAATAACTAATTAACAAAAACACACAAAAAGTCTGTTTTGCATGCATATGCAAACCCCTATGCAACGCAGCAATAATATCATGGGGCTCCATTTTTCTGGGTGCGAAAAAAGGAAATAACCCACGAAGGGGATGGCGGGGTCTCAGACCCCGCCATCCTCTTCTAACCTAACCGTTCCGAGTCGGAGTGCCCCAAGTCCCGAGCTCGCTTCGCTCGCTCTTGATGGTGGGAGCGGGGGGGGTGAGAGAGACCCCCCACCATAGTGGTGGTCTCTTCTCGTCTACCGGGGCCGTCGACGGAGCCCCGCTTTGCGGGGCTCCTTTTTTCTGGGTGGTAAAAAAAGAAATAACCCACGAAGGGGATGGCGGGGTCTTACAGACCCCGCCATCCCCTTCTAACCTAACCGTTCCGAGTCGGAGTGCCCCGGGTCCCGAGCTCGCTTCGCTCGCTCGCTCGTCGGGGAAAAGAGACCCCCCATTATAGTAAGCGGTCTCTTCCGTCGGGCCGGTCGACATATAAAAGATTTGGTGAATTCTTAAAGTATTTATCAAACAGTTCATTTTATCAAACAATTCATTTTATCAAAAAAAAGTGCGATATGTTGTTTTACTAATTAACACGATTAAAGAAATCAATTGTTTGTCAAATGATATTTTATGAAATAACAATTTGTCTGGTAATTTGTTTTATCAAGTGAATTATTTGTAGAAACATAAGTTTAATAACGATCATAAAACGATTCATAATTTTGCCAAAATTTGTTTGGGAAATGAAACTTTGTCATTTGTTTTTTGTCAATTGATCGGTCACCATTGCAAATCATCAAAACTACACGTATGAGGCTATAAGGTTATTAGTATTGATTGTATTTAGGTAGTATAATAATAGCGCTAAGTTTTTGCTAGCGTTCTAATTAAGTATTATTATGAATTAATAAGTAGACGGAACGACACTTTTTAAACCTTCGTGGTTTTTTGCTGTGTCTAAATTGGATTTGTTAATCATTCTTTATGTTGGTAATTTTTAAAAAAAAAGTACACTGTGTATTTTATAATTATGTGATTATTGTGATGATTTTATTAAATTTACTCTCGTTATACTTACGACTTTTTTATTGATTTTTTACCTTTGAAGTTATGAACAATTCTGTCCGTTTCACGATGCCACGTCTTGTAACATTCTTGATGGCCTCACCAACCATGTCCTCGGTTGCATATTCAGATGCGGTGTCTATATGCCTACATCCTGCTTCCATTGCCCAAATAGCTCCTTGTTTTACATCAGGGCGGTAATATAACTGTAACATTTTGCCAAATCACTTTTCAATGTATTATTGGATTGCAAATTGGCAGACTTCACACAACTTTTGAGAAAATTATGGAGAACTCTTAGGCATGCACGTTTCCACACGAGTCACGATGTTTTCCTTCATAATTAAAGCAAGTGATATTTAATTGCTTAACCCCGAAAAGTTAAAGGTGCGTGCCCAGGATTCAAAGTCAAAACTCAAAACGTTTATTCAAAGTGGGTAAAAAAATTTCGCTTTTTTTATAGTCGGTTTGCATTTGTAAGACGATGATATAGTAGTATAGTATAGTATAGTGGTCATAATTTTTACGCGAACTTAAAACTAAAGCTACGGGGGTTCCAAACGCATACAGATCTGAGAACAGCCCACAACAAACTCAGCCGGGTATTCTTTTTATTATCACCACTTTACAAAATCACTTTAACTTATTAGAACTATCACAAGGCTGTTAAGCAACTCATTCCCAAGCTTTTTATCATTTAAATAATCCTTTACATTGTAATGGGATTTGTCAATAAGTTTACGTTTTATGAAAACTTTGATTGAAGCTTCGACCTCCCGTAGGAGGCGATAGTGGATACTAGTAGTCACTGTTTTCATTTGCATTGAATAAACATTACTTACGTCGGTCGTATAAGTACCATGAACAGGTGTTGAGATCCAGTTACCATCATTCATCAGTCTCCTTTCTGGTGTATCACTGATTGGCTCTACCTGCGACTAATAATAATATATTGTTTTCACACCACTTGCTCTAGAATGCCTTATTACAGCCGGGTTGTAATGTTGTACTGAAATCCATTACGCCTTAAGGGATGTAATGTTGTACTGAAATCCATTACGTCTTAAAGGGTGTAATGTAATTTGAATTCAGAACATCCCCCACCCGAAGCAAATTCTGTTCCTTACAAGGAGTTTACAGTTCCAGGCTGTGCTCGCTTCGACATAATATGATGGCGTCCCTCTCACACACCATAGCCTCATAGATTATTGAAAACTCCTCCCAAAACTATCTCCGAAGCGTTGTATTGTGGTGTTACTTATTTATTTACTTATTTTATAATTGAAATTAATTATTTATTTAATCCTAATCCTAATCCTAATAATATTATAAATGTGAAAGTGTGGATGTTTGGATGTTTGTTACTGAATCACGCAAAAAGGCTGAACGGATTTGGATGAAATATGGAATAGAGATAGATTATATCCTGCATTATCAAATTGGCTACTTTTTATCCCGAGTATATAAAGACTTCCAGCGGGATTTTAAAAAACGTAAATCCACGCGGACGAAAACGCGGGCATCAGCTAGTTTAAAATAAAAATGTCGAGTGACGAAGATAGCAGCAGTAATTTAACTCCGGAAAATATTAAAATAAATGCTCAAAGTGTAATTTGAATTAAAACGATTTGCTCCCAGAAACTTCTAAAGACAAACAGGAAAGTACCTATTTAAGCATACGAAGATTTTAATTTTATTGTCTGTCTGGAATTCTGGATGGACTCAACGAGGAATATCCAAATACTTGGGATGAATATTGTATTTATACATTTTAACTGTTTAATTTTATTATGAGCCTATTTTTTTTATTTTTTTTTATCCTATGATCTACATAGGTACTTAGTCATTAGGTACTTATTTTTAAGTTAAAACTTACTAACAGAAATTGGTTTTCTCATAAAAAAGCTACATATAGGTACCTACCTCGATCATTTTTATTTAAAACTAGCTGCCCCGGCGAACTTCGTTCCGCCTAACAGTCGATTCAATTTTTTTAAATTTTTCTCTCCGTAAGAACCATGCTCGTACTTCAAGGAATATTATAAAAAAAGAATTAGCGAAATCGGTTCAGCGGTTCTCGAGATTTGCGATGAGCAACACATTTAGTGATTCATTTTTATATTATCGAGATGTGTAGATAGAAACAAAGTCAAAATAGGTAACTAGGTACTTACAGTATATAATGCTAGTACAAAAATTAAAATAAATAACATTTTCTTGGTTGAATTCCTTTTACAAGTTAACAAAGTCCCCGTTTAAGTAAATTAATGTAAAATTCGCTGTTTTAAATACTACCCATACCTAACGTGATTAAATTAATCTAAGTAGGTAGGTCCTTATTAATTATACAAAAACATTTAAAATACGTTGACACGTATTACTTTATGTGTACAAATGAAACAATACAGTTTTAATAGTACCCATTGAAACATTTTTATCTTCTTCTTCTTCCTTACCTTATTCCACGCTACGTGGGGTCGGCACAACATGTCTTCTTATTCCACTCACTTCTGTCATTCGTCAACGTACTATCCAGATCCACCCCTCTTTCACGCAATCCATCCACCTTTTCTTTGGTCGACCTGTCCTCTTTTTTCCTTCCACATGCATACTTAACATTCTTCTAGTTACATGGCTTTACTTAACATTCTTCTAGTGACATGGAATGAAACAATTTTATCGCTACAAGAAAAACTTTGAAACAACTTCGTGCTGACCCTCTGGTTGCACTCTCTCCTTTTATTCTTGCTTTTAAAAATCCTCCATTATCTTTGGAAAAAAATCAATTTTCAAATTTTTAATGCTCTGATTTCGGTGCCCAGCCGGTGCACGCGCATGGTGGAGTCGCGCGCACACCGACTGGCAGGGTCGCCATGTGGTAATGGAGGCCCAAATAAGACAAGACTGTTGCTTCAGTGCGTGCTTTAGTAATAATCTCTTAATTCTACCGTGCGTTACATTATAAGTGCTTGTATTGTGCAAGTGCCTTGGGTCACACATTACACTCTGTCCTCCCTTCTCATCATTATAGCCTTTAGACCGTATGTGTGCCACTCATCATCGCTTGACACCATACGGGCTACCAAATTTTTGGCGTCCCCACTGTCACTTGCTCCCTGTCCTGCTATTCTAAGATCCGCGCAAGCGGGACTCTCAAAAAATCACGTGTCTCGCTTGTAGTCTGGAAGGAGACTTGGTTTTGAGGCAGTTGAATAGTTTTACCAAATATAGGTTTACTACGTTTCTACTTTCTTCTGAGTTATGGAACCCTCAGTGCACGAATTTGACTCGCACTTGGCCGGTTTTTTGAATACGAAAATTGAAAAATTAAAGCGACAATATTCAATGCCAACTATTTATTACTCATAGCAGAAATTACTGTAAAATTTAATAACTCTCGTTAAATATTGATTACAATAAAAAAGTTCCCAATTCGTTTATTATAACAATCGATTTAATTTTATTTACAAGAATATAATGCAAATTTTAACTTCTGCCACAATTTCAGTGTAATTTTACATATACCTACTCTTGCCATATTTCTCCAAGATGCTTCGCCTAGTAACTAACATACACTTTTTAGGGTTCCGTAGCCAAATGGCAAAAAACGGAACCCTTATAGATTCGTCATGTCTGTCTGTGTGTATATCACAGCCACTTTTTTCCGAAACTATAAGAGCTATACTGTTGAAACTTAGTAAGTAGATGTATTCTGTGATCCGCATTAAGATTTTTACACAAAAATAGAAAAAAAAAACAATAAATTTTGGGTTTCCCCATACATAGAACTGAAACTCAAAAAAAATTTTTCTTCAAACTCATACGTGTGTGGGGGTTGTTAGAACTACAAAACATTGAAATACTATTTCAAATTGTTCTCTCGGGCATATTCCTTCATATAATTATACCCAGCACGCATCTGTTTGGCCAGTCCACCATCATCAAGTATAATATGAACCTTGACATTCTTGTTAAATTCATTTATCAAGAGAATGTCTTTTGGACTCATAGTAAAATTGAAAATGTTTATATTCGATTCAATGTGTTCCTTTTTTAAAGAGGCAACGAGTGGTAATACGTTGCGGTCAACCTGAAAATACAAATAGATAATAATATTATTATGTAGGACGTAGGTATATTGGCATGCAGATAGCTATTATAACGTAAGCATCCGCTAAGAAAGGATTTTTGAAAATTCAACCCGTAAGGGAGTGAAATAGGGGTTTAAAATTTGTGTAGTCCACGCCATAGAGCAGAAACAAAGAGGAGATGTTGTATTAAGATTTCCCTATGAAATATCGAGTGACATTTTGCGGGGTGAGGGGTTGTGGAACGCCGCCCACTTCTCAATTTTCCATCTGCGGGTTAGTAGCAAAACTACTCGCTTAGCGACCTAACATCGATATATTGATGTCACTACATAGTTCAGCTATCTCACACTAGATGTCAATAATCTAGAACTATTTTAATAATTACGTATAAAATTACTTACAAATGAAATGTGATACCATTCATAGCATCAGAACGTCTGTCTGAATAACTTTGACACGATAAAACACAACACTTCATCCTTTTGTTCTTAAAAACGCGAAAACACACCGATAATACGAGTCTCAATACATGTGAACCTGACGAACGCAGACAGCATACTAACTAAGGCCCCGCCCACAGTGATGACGTCAGGACCTAGTTGAAAATCACAGTGCACAGTTGCTTAGGCCAACTCCTCTTTGTTTCTGCTCTATGGTCCACGCCGACGAAGTCGCGAGCATAAGCTAGTAATTAAATAAAATATACAATTACCAAATACCGCAGAAGGACCTGATTAACTCCTACACCGTGTTTCTTGGCCATCCCCACCAATAACGGATCTTTAAACGTGGGTGGTATTGATTGAACATTGAATGATCTTGGCACGAGGAAACCAAGGGGTGCGTATCCAGTTACAACGATGCCTTTACTTTGACAGTAAGCCACTAACTCCAGATTTGTGAAAGTAGGATTTGTCTGAAAAGGGAGATTGTCAATAGTACCTACTTACATTATGCGATACCATTTTGCATGGCGTGAGTAAGCGCCATAGATTAATCATTGGTCTCGCTCCCGCTCTACGTAAGCGCTCTCGTGCGAGGGATGGACTTTTTTATAGCTCATCATCATCATCATCATCACCATCAACCGATAGACGTCCACTGCTGGACATAGGTCTCTTGTAGTGACTTCTTGCGCGTCTTGCGCCGCCCACCTGAATCCAACGGCTTCTTGCGACTCGTCTGATATCCACCTAGTGGAGGTTAGAGGTGCGTGCCCGGGACCGAACCCCCGACCTTCGATTAGGAGATTGACGCCTTAATCACTAGGCTATCGCATCTATTTTCTATCATCGGTTATCATTAGTAAGTATACCGGCTGTTCTCGGTTATACTCTCTCTATGAAAGGTATCTTAAGGGGACTCAGTTCGGTGCTTTCTTCATACAAACGTAGGAGGGAAATTACAACAATATTCGATATTGTACGCACAAAACAAAGAATTATATCGATTTATCTCGTCATTATCTAGGTTCATTGATATATAAAACATTGAAAAAAATATTGATTTAAAAGTTACGTGGCTCAAAAGATTCCTATTTTAACACTAAATTAATGACAACTTTAGGCGTAAATAAATAAGATTAGGGCTAAGAAAATTCTAAAACAATTTATCATTAGACGTAGTTTATTTATTCATTAGTTGAAATAACTTTACTTTGCAAACATAAATTCAGCAGTTTTTTCTCAAAAATACTTTTCCTAAACCCTTTTCGCGCGCTTGATTTCGGTGAAAATCATCGTGCCTCTCAACTTTCTCATACAATGTCAAGTGAAAAGCAAACATGTTACCCACGTGCGCTGCCAATTTCGGTCGAGCGTCCTGCGTCACCTTAATAGTATAAACAACTTAACCTCCAATCCGGGTTTATTAGTCTTGGGATGACCCTAGTATGAATCAAACGCAGTTCCAATGTCCACAGTCTTATATTCAGGTACACTTGTCACATCCACTTAGTTTATATCTAGCTTAATTAATCACCTAGTACTTATATCTCGCTTAATTACTTTTTTATCGTTCCTCTTTTTTTTCCGCGCGCTGTCACACCTCCACTCACGGGTGACAGATCGCAGGTTTTTCTGTGTTGCCCACAGTCGTCCATCCTGCTCCAGATATGTCCCCATATCTGACCACTCGGCCTTCCAACCGAGGGTAATGCCCTCATACCCATAACTCAATAGGAGCAACATAGAATACCTTAACAGTCCTATATTATAATTAATATGATTAGTATAATAATTCCTCTAACAGATCAAAGCTAACATTGTTAGATTTAACAAGTGCACAAAACAAGTGCCAATGAGACCTACAAAATACTGGTATCAATAATCATTATGTACATTGCAATCAACATCTGTAAGTCTAATTCTTATAAATACACAACAAATCACACTGAGATAAGTAAATAGTAAATACTATAAGTCATTCTGATTTAAGCTTGATATTAAGAAAATTCTATAATCTAGTTATTGTTAGTGATATACGTATACAACCAATTCACAATAGTATAATCAAATACTGAAATCAACACAATTTATGTTAATACTTAATACAAGGAAATTATAGTGAAATCAATAATTTAATTTTTAAATATTATTATGAACTACATATTCTTCAAGTTTGTATTTGTATTTAGTAATACGTGAATAAATATTTGCATGGCAAATGTGGCAATACTAATTATGAGAATTATAAAACATCTTTGGTAAATTGCATTTAAAGCGAATAAAATTAAACAAAACAACAACGAGGAAAGAAAAGAAGGATAGTGAATTATCACCAACTTGAATTCTGAGTGCTAAGTACTCTATGATTTTAAACCATGTCACTATCAGTTTTCAATTAAAGTAAGTTTGTTTGCCCTTTCCTTCTTACCACTGTAATGACATGAATTCTAATCCTACATAATGCTCTAATGCAACACAAATACAATATTTTCACTAGTATAAACATTTTAAGAGATATGGTAAGAGTGGTTGGATCCCATTGACCATTACTAACACTTTATACAAAATTAATCACAAAGTTCTACAATATACCAATGAACCTAACTACTTCTGTAGACTTCATAATTTCTTTAAACTTAAAAATAAATTAAAAGAATATCTTATAATCCAATTTTCTCATACAATTGATGAATATTTGATATGAGTTGACCTTGATTATAATGTCTTTGTAGTGTTTCATGAATTATCAATTTGACTATCGTGAATTGACATTTAATTATTCTCAAGTGGTACCTACTGATTGACACCGTTGAAAAAAATTATAATATTACAATATAAGTATGTAACGTAAAACAAATAATAAGAAAACAATATGCCAATCTTTAATTGCATATATGTAGTATTATACTAAGCAATATCGGTAAGTATATGAATAATGATTGTAAAATATTTTTGCAGACCAGAAAGGCAGAGATGTCGGCACAGATATTATGTGACCATATTTTGTACTCTACTTGAATAACAATAAAAGATAATTACCTATCAAATTGAATTATTGAATATTGAACCAATATTCTTGATGTCTACGAAATCAAGATAAATAATATGGTTAAATGTAGTTGTTATTATTAATAAGTACTAAGATCGAAACAAACCACAATGTATTCTAAGGAGAATCCAATAATCATATTATTTCAGAAATTTAAAGAAACATGAATCCACTAATTGATAATGATACACAGTACAGATCACTATGAGATCTACAATGTGCACAATGTAATCCTATATTTTCAAATAACTGAGACGACTGCCTCTGACTGTATCTCGATTGTAGTACAACAAATACTATTATTAATATAACAAAATAAGTCACAATGATGTTAGCCAAGGTATTATTGTATTATTATAAACTCGTTACCCGTGGTGCCCCATATCATCCTTGCACTAGGGGTAGATGCATGCATAACTGTCTACCATAAGCCCCGTAAGTGCGATAGAGAGCGCAACAGACGGCGTTTTGTTGCCCCATTTTATTGTCTCGCAAGCAACGAGTCCTTGATGGCACTATAGACTTAATTGATGTAACATACAATAAAATCTGATTTCTGGAAACTTCCATTCTTGTACATTCTTGAGCGCGTAAGGACGAACGATGCCAGAGACCCTCGTCCTCTTATGATAATATGGTTAACTTGAACACGGTGATTGAGGACAGACAGCACCCAACGCTGCACCAACCCAGCGTCATGCTGAGCCGTGAATTGCTGCATCGGTCACCGTTGCTTGTCTCGTGTCAGTGTGTGACAAATGAATGACAAAGATGTAGGAAATTATTTCGTGATACATTGGTGTACTTATACGCTTTGATAACATATCAGCGATCCATACATTAATACCTAGCGAGTGAAGTCAGCAAGCCTTCGTGCGCGAACTGCTTATATAGTCTATTAGAATAGATGTTACTCGAAATAGTATTTAAGAATTTGCTCTTTACTGTGCTGTTTCCACCAAACATCAACGTAATACAATGAGTGACTGCGAAGATGTGCATTAACATGAACCGATATTTAGCATTTACAATCAGCATGTCATTTTAGATCTACTTTAAAGGGTCTATACAACTTCTACTACGTACCGAATTCAGCAAGACATAATTAATATATTATTACTGAATACGTCCATTATAAGAACTTTAATTTGAATTTAAGTAACCCTTGAACATTAGTAAGTATCTGCTAGAACAGGTAAAGTGATTTCCAACCATGATATCTACTTCTGTACCCCTATTCTGTAGATAAATCTATTATTATTAATAAAAAGGATACACCCTTTCCACTTGCCGACCCCGATTTAGTCTGCTTGTTTTCCATCAAATTAACTGGACTCCCTCTTGTCACCATCGCGACCCGATCAGTTGCTGAAGTTCATACTGAAGATCACCGTCCACTCGCATCGGGATTATCGAATCAGGTTTTACCAGACTATTATTGTTCGTCATTTTTCAGACGCTTCGTCAGCCGTTTTCCAATTCGTTTGTTGGTTCTTACTAGGACCAGCTTTTGTCACCGGAATACGATCCATTGTTTACGTCAGTATTGCCACCTTCCATTTGTCATTCTTGATTCCTTATTCTTAGGTTTATATTATAGTCAATGCTGCCCTCCTTTGGCACGATTGCTACAAAATCAAAAATTTCCACTTGCTGTATGTCACAATTGGGACATGAATTAAATTTTCCAATAACAATATGTCTCATTTGGAACATATAAAATAGACAACCTTTGACACAATTGGGACAAGGTATATTACATAAACTATTCTCAGCAATTACCGCTTATCACACCAGGAATAAGTCCATACATAAGTCGGTATTCTTTTCTCTTATTTGCTTGTTGGGTTATCATAAAATATTCTCAAGAATCACCGCTTATCTCACCAGGAATAAGTCCATACATAAGTCGGTATTCTTTTCTCTCATTTGCCGGTTGGTTCATCATAAAATATTCTCAGGAATCACCGCTCATCACACCAGGAATAAATCCATACATAAGTCGGTATTCTTTTCAACTATTCTCAGGAATCACCGCTTATCGCACCAGGAATAAGTCCATACATAAGTCGGTATTCGTTTCCCTGATTTGCTTGTTAGGTTATCATAAAATACTCTCAAGAATCACCGCTTATCACACCAGGAATAAATCCATACATAAGTCGGTATTCTTTTCAACTATACTCAGGAATCACCGCTTATCGCACCAGGAATAAGTCCATACATAAGTCGGTATTCGTTTCACTTATTTGCTTGTTAGGTTATCATAAAATACTCTCAAGAATCACCGCTTATCACACCAGGAATAAATCCATACATAAGTCGGTATTCTTTTCAACTATACTCAGGAATCACCGCTTATCGCACCAGGAATAAGTCCATACATAAGTCGGTATTCTTTTCAACTATACTCAGGAATCACCGCTTATCGCACCAGGAATAAGTCCATACATAAGTCGGTATTCGTTTCACTTATTTGCTTGTTAGGTTATCATAAAATACTCTCAAGAATCACCGCTTATCACACCAGGAATAAGTCCATACATAAGTCGGTATTCTTCTCTCTTATTTGCTCCTTAGGTTATCATAAAATACTCTCAAGAGTCACCGCTTATCACACTAGGAATAAGTCCATACATAAGTCGGTATTCTTTTCAGATATTCTCAGGAATCACCGCTTATCGCACCAGGAGTAAGTCCATACATAAGTCGGTATTCGTTTCTAATATTCTCAGGGATCACCGCTTATCACACCAGGACTCAGTCCATACATAAGTCGGTATCCTTTTCTCTCATTCACTAGTTGTCAGTTTGTTTAGAGTCTAAAAATAATAATCACATTCATAACAATGACACGTTATATCATAACAATATTAAACACCATTTTTTTTTTTAATTCGCTTCCTCAAGACAGCCACCAGAAGCGATTATTTGTGTACAGTCAATAGAATGAATATTATAGTGTCAACGGTTATGGCAAACCCGCTAAGTGTTTGCTCCCTTAATAACTCATTTGATTAATCTTCTTCTTAATTTGCTTTATGGCTTTTAGTAATTTGATTAATGATTTGAAAGACTAGTTATCGAGACTACTGAACTCAATACTCAAATCGATATTCTCAACTATTTGTGGGGTATCTACAGTAGTAAACATCTTTAGTTCACCGTGGGCTCTACCGCGGTTGTTTGACAGCTACAATGTCACGATCGCAATCATCTCTGATTGGTTAATGCTCGCTCACTATTGGCCACAATGCATTGTTGCAACAAGAATCGCACAAATTCAGCCAATCAGAACAATAATGATTGATGCAGGTTTTAGACAATCGCCCTACGTGTAATGTCTGCAAGTGATAATAATTGTGCAACTCGTTTGAAATTTTAATATAATTTAAGGGCACACACACAAGAGAGCAATCCGTCTTTTGTTTATAATAATTATATTAATAATTTATTTATTTAGTAAAAATATGCATCTCATAAGCTCCTTTTTCCAAAGTCAAATAGCTAGTCAAAATTTGGGCAGTAAAAGTAGGGAATCCGTTTCTCCACTATTTATCCGATGGGGCTTGCAAGGTTAAGATTTACACTTCTCTGTATACTGACAATTTCATTTCTTATTTCAAATCTAAACCTAAGTCAGAGATCGAATTATTCGTGCATTATTTATACCCGAGAAACAACGATATGATAAAATTATGTGTTAGTAGGCTATATAAAGAAATACAACAATCCAGACCCTGTAATACATAACATTGCCACAGTCATTGCCACTTCATTTAATAACACCTTCGTAACTCTATTTTGTTATTAGAGACACATGTTTCAAAGTTTCCTTTACTCGTACATAAAAATTGAACTTCGTAACTTTTTCTTTCTAATTTCTATTATTACAGCAGATAGTATCATCTATTAAGTTGGTAAGCCAATCCAATAATAACAACAGTAAATAATTTATGATGTACTTGGTAGTTAACCTGTTGTTCAGTGCGTGTTTTTCCGAGGTAGTAAGTACCTAAAGGCTTTGATTTATGGTAGCAGATTGTACAACAAGGGCACCAAACAAGCCACTTGAGCCGAGTTATAAACACTGCTTTTCACTTCGATTGCGAGGAAATGTAACAATAATATTACTATAAGTACATATCTATAGATTGTCCGAAAAGAGTAGGGATTAAATGAGGGTGCTGTAATGAGTTTGTAGGTATAGGTCGCAACCTCAATACAAGTGCAAAAGTTCACTGGCACCATAGAAATTACATACATTCTTTCTCATCCATATGTCATTCAGAGAGACTGTTGTTTACCTATAAATACCTTGTGCATAACAGCATGAAACGCACTTTAGTCCTCTTATAGCCAGCGTAAAATAGAACCTTACGAGCATGAGAAGTGGAAACGTATTTTCATTTTATTATTATTTTTATTTTCCGAATTCTAAAAATCACGAATGCATGTCATCTATTAGTATAAGAGGATGTCAGCTACTAGTGACTTTATATGAATGTGATAGCTCATATAATTTTACCTTTTTAATTATAAAACTCTAAGAACATTTGAAAGAACCACTGTTATGCTGATAAATAAATATTTTAATTCAATTCCATTTATTTATTTTCATCTGATCTGATCAGTTAAATTCACTTTAGGTTAATATAATAATGATTCAATTCATTTTCCTTTCATAACCTCACCTCTCCTTAAATGGTAGTTGCAGCCAATGTAATTTATAATTTTCACAAGGGTGAGCAAACGGAACAAAAGTACATACTAGCACTTAATATAAATTTTATTGGTATAAGAATCAAATAAAATTCCAACATCCACATGGCTACTTTCGTGAGCATAAGTGGTGTATGTCTTTCTGTTTCTGGTATGTACATAGTTAGATTAATTCAAACCTGATATTTCATACCCTATACCTACTAGGTATTCAAAGTAATCTAATAACTCTAATTTGGTCGAATAAGTAAACCTACAGATTCAAAATAGGTTCAATGTTACCTACTTTATCTAGTGGACCAATTAATTATTTATTAGCTGATCCACCCCAGGTAGAATTTTCCAAAATCTTTTCTTTGTGTCCAGTAGTAGCTTAGTAGAGAACTCAAATCATATTTGATTATGCAGGGCCTGCGGGTTGATCTATGTCTGTCAGTACATAATACAGACTATTCAGTCGGTAGATAGGTATTAAGTGGGTGCATCTAGCAATCGACTCTATTAGTCTCCCTATCACTGTCTATCATTCTCACAACCATACCATGCCTACCATAGACCCAAATCCAAAAATCTTACATTAAATGGTAGGTAATGAAAACACATGCACCTGACACATATTTCAGGCATTCTATCCTTAAATTGTACTAAAATATTACTATGTGTATAGTTAAGTATGTAATTATTTAATTAAACAAGAATAACTACTCATATTGAGACTATTCAATTCAAAGTTTTAAGACTTTATTTTAGTTACTAGGTAAACTAGATTTGCTTCAATTAACCATAGTAGTATTCAGATGTTTCTTACCTTCTTATTACTGTATTACATAACAATACCTTGAGGTTACACCCTCCATCATAATGAGGCAGCCCGGGATGGCTTTTTTTCTTTTGTATCATTATAACAGGCCTCACACCAAGAGTTACTGTGTTCTTATCCGATCCATGCAGGTACATGACTGCTTCTAATCACAACTTGAAGGTTATGTGCACTTCTCCACCACAGATGCCGGCCAAAACCACTTGTTCATCTCACATTCGTCGACCTCATCGTCAAGTCGGGGTCACAGGGTCGTGTACATCATCAGAAAAGTTGTCGAACATGAAAAAAATGGTAACAGTTGAATAATCTCGGAAATATTGCATTTAAGCGACACCAGTATCAAGTACATACCTACTTGATTATATCAGACCCCTGTATATAACCCAAATTTTGCACTAAAACCATTGATTGACCCATTGATGTAGATATGACCGTTGTTATTGTAAGATTATTATTTCTATTTTTAACTAAAGCACATGTACATATTTCTTTTTTTTAAATGATTGTTGAATGATTTAAATTAAGACTTGAATAAAATTATATTGTCAACATTACTTCCTAGATAGATAAAGTTATATATAAATGAGTTAAGTAGATATTATTCATTCTAAATTTTCACATTTTATTATGCTATGATAATGTACTATAGGTAATAATTTGCACACTCAGTTATTGGTTGAATGTGTTAGATCAAAACAGATTTAAGACCAAATTGTACCACATTCTAGCAAATAAACTCTACTTTTTTATTTCTACACTAGCTCATGTATCAAGTACTTACCTACATAATAATCTAATTGTTTTCTTGATTCTACTTTAATATAGGTAGGTGCCTATTTGGTTTAAAGTATTTCATATCACTTATTACCTTATTTCGATTTTAAAATACAAGGTGTTAGTACTACGGTGCGTTGCATCCAGTCTTGAAATTAATACTAATACTACTTATAACTTCATAGATCAAATCTAGGGCTAGGTATGTCCCTACATAATAATCCATTAAAGCGGTCAGAATAAAACTATAATCCCTTACTTTGAACTCTCAAATAAGTCATAATGCTGATATCTACTTACTATTAATAATTATAGCCTTCACTTACTCTGTTCTAAAAGTATCAATTGGTAATATTGTGACTTATCAAATACCTACTTAGGTATTTTGATGCAGTAATCTTACATTAGGCACTCTTAATATTCACCCATGCTTTAATGAACATCCACTGTAAGAAGGTAAGTACACAGATTCACCGCTTTCAATACAACCTATGGATGCATTGGACCCATCGACCTACGTACTTCTGCTTGTTCCAGACAGTATAAGGTGCTTTCCTCCAACCAATCTCTTGAGTAGTTGCGTTGGAGACAAGTCCTCCAACTCGACACAGGTCTACTCAAGTACTCCCAAAGTAATAGTGTAGCACCATTGCAGTTTGTATGTATTTCATATTCACTTTGTTATTCGTTCAGGTAGGTTTCTTCATATAATTTCCGATATAAGTACCTAATAAATATGTTGCTATGCATCTTGTACAGGCACTTTTAACATCTTCCAGGATAGACCCGCATTTTTGGGCATGAATCACATCCCACTTCTGATATAAACAACTTAACCTCCAATCCGGGTTTATTAGTCTTGGGATGACCCTAGTATGAATCAAACGCAGTTCCAATGTCCACAGTCTTATATTCAGGTACACTTGTCACATCCACTTAGTTTATATCTAGCTTAATTAATCACCTAGTACTTATATCTCGCTTAATTACTTTTTTATCGTTCCTCTTTTTTTTTCCGCGCGCTGTCACACCTCCACTCACGGGTGACAGATCGCAGGTTTTTCTGTGTTGCCCACAATAGGGAATAGGTAATTCATTTTTCTTACCTCAATCTGGTTAACAGCTGGTGGGGTTTCTGAATGAACTAGGATCTTATTAATTTCTGTGCTGTTGCAATTCGAAACACCAATCGATCTCGTCAAGCCCATCCGCTTAGCGTCTTCAAGGCCTTTCCAAATCTCCAATATATCATGATTCTTTACGCTTAGCTAAATCAAAAAAATCGGTTAAGTGCGAGTCAGATTCGCACACAAAGGGTTCCATACAAGAAATAAACACTTTTTAAAGTTTCATTGCGGATGGTTTGATATTTTTATTAGTATTAGTGATTATAGCAGCAATAGAATTCATTCTGTGAAAATTTCAACTCTCTACCACAGGTACAGCCCACTGACAGACAGACGGATGGACAGACGGACGTATGGATAACGGAGGCTTAGTAATAGGGTACCATTGACAGTTGGCACCCTTCGGATACGGAACCCTGAAAATATCCATGTGCGTGCCAGACTCTACATAGAATAGATAAGTTAAATAGAATTTTTAAAATGAATAGGACCACTAAAATTAAAAAAAAAAATTAAAAGTGTTGTTCCTTGTACTATGGTATGGAAACCTTTGTTTGCGAGTCCGACTCACACTTGTTTTAATATTTTGGCACGGGACCCCAAAACCACTATTTATTTTAGAGTTTCATAAAGCAACTCGCTTATGCTCGCGACTTCGTCCGCGTGGACTACAAAATTTCAAAACCCTATTTCACCCCCTTAGGAGTTGAATTTTCAAAAATCCTTTCTTAGCGGATGCCTACGTCATAATAGCTATCTGCATGCCAAATTTCAGCCCGATCCGTCCAGTAGTTTGAGCTGTGCGTTGATAGATCAGTCAGTCAGTCAGTCAGTCATTCAGTCAGTCAGTCAGTCAGTCAGTCACCTTTTCCTTTTATATATATATATATATATATATATATATATATATAAAGCAATAGACCTTACCACATTACGCGGCGTATGAATAAGGTATAGATCCACATAATCTGTCTGTAGATTTTTTAAACTATCTCGAATAGCTGGTATGACCTGTTTACGGGTACCGACGGCGAGTGGTAGCTGAAAAAATCAGAATATTAAATTTATTTATACAATAAATAAGTAGGTACCTACCTAATTTTAGTTTAAATGCAGATGCGTGAAATCAAAACCATACGGTTTTGATTCAGGGCCAAACAGTTATTTTGAGGGGATAAGTAGGTAAGTATCAACATATAAGGGGGTGAAATGGGGGTTGAAAGGTTATAGTATTATGAAACTCCCATGTTTTGAAGTAAGAGATATGAAAATCGGCATTTATGTATTCTTTGTTCTGTACCTTAAGATGAGACAGTGTATTCTAATTTTCTAATCTCATGAGAAACTAGAAATTTTACGCAGACGAAGTCGCAGGCAACTGCTAGTAATAGTATAGTGATTGAAGTCTTGATGTTGGAGCAGGAAGTCGATGAATATAAGTATGTTAGGTTTGTCAAACCGCGATATTATATTTTATACTTTTGACGACCTCCCTGGCGCAGTGGTGAGCGCTGTGGTCTTAATAGTGGGAGGTCCCGGGTTCGATTCCTGGCAGGGGTTTGGAATTTTATAATTTCTAAATTTCTGGTCTGGTCTGGTGAAGGCTTCGGCCGTGGCTAGTTACCACCCTACTGGCAAAGCCGTGCTGTCAAGCGATTAAGCGTTCCGGTACGATGCCGTGTAGAAACCAAAGGGTTATGGGTTTAATAAAAACTGACATACCCCTTCCAGGTTAGCCCGCTATCATCTTAGACTACATCATCACTTACCACCAGGTGAGATTGCAGTCAAGGGCTAACTTGTATCTGAATAAATAAAATAAAAAAACTTATTGGGGGATTTAAATTTTTGGATTTTTGACTAATTAATTTAAATAGGTAGGTCCCTACTACCTAGTGGTACTATTCTATTTTTTTTACCTTGGAAGTTATAAACAGTTCGGACCGTTTCACGATACCTCGTTTTATGAGGTCACTGGTGGCCTCACCAATCTTGTCCTCGCTTGTATAATAAGTTGCGGTGTCTATGTGCCTATATCCAGCTTGAATTGCCCATTTAACTGCTTGGGGCATGTATGGCCGGTTATTAAGCTGTAACATTTACCAGAATTTCCATTTAATTTCCGATTTTTTCCCCCACAAAATATACTCTTATGTTAATAAAATTTAGGTGGAAACTTCATTCAAACTAGTGTTTTGCAAACGAAGGCATTTGGCGTCGCCCAGAGGATGGACGTGAGGACGAAATGGATTCCGACGAGGAAACTCAATTGTTTTCTTTGCTGTTAAAAATAAAATTACTACGAAAACCATTTTATAGATAAGTTAATTTGGTATAAAATACGTATCTAATACTTATTACGTGCATAGAGAAGTACACTGTTCGGAATTAAAACTGAAGAAAATAACAATCATTATTTACTTACGTCCACCATATAAGTACCGAAGCCAGTAGTTGGTATCCAGTTGCCATCGTTCATCTGTACCTTTTCAGTTGTATCACCAATTGACTCTACCTGCGACTAATAAGATAATATTATCTTCTTCTTCTTCTTCTAATATAAAAGGAAAAACTGACTGACTGACTGATTGATCTATCAACGCACAGCTCAAACTATACTGGACGGATCGGGCTGGAATTTGGCATGCAGATAGCTATTATGATGAAGGCATCCGCTAAGAGAGGATTTTTGAAAATTCAACCACTAAGGGGGTGAAATAGGGGTTTGAAATTTGTGTAGTCCACGCGGACGAAGTCGCGAGCATAAGCTAGTTACCTATATGTACCTAGTAGGTACATAAAACACCGAAAACAATACTTACAACTGTTACCAGTATTGAAACAATTAATATATGTAACATTTCGACGCCAAAATTATTATCAATTGCAATTTTTTCAATCGAATTATGTAATTTATATGTGCTGCTTTGATAACGACATTTACCTAATACAAGCAAGCTATTACATTTTATTGGTCAATTTATTGCCTTTTCATTTTTCATAAAATCATAATGACTGTAATCTCACTGTGGATGTGTAGATCTTTGAGTCTACCTGGGAACTTGGCATTTTATCATCCGTCTGTCTGTTTGCCCGACAGAACCCTACAACTGTTGCTATAATATTTTACTCACACACAATTCACAATCATATTAGGTACAATTCGTTCTCGCTGATAGTGTGTACTAATATGTAGTGGCGTGCAGGTCATAGAGGCATAAATGCACTGTTGTACCCCAGTTGTAATAGCTCATTGCATATTTTTTATTATGACCTACCATTAAACAGGTTCCTACCTAACTAATGCCTACCCTGGCTTCAAACCCTGTGCACGCCACTGCTAATATGGTGGTTACTAATTATTATGCATAATATGCTACCTGTGATTTTACTTTGCAGCAGCGGGAGGGCGGGCGGACAGCTGTTCCTACCGTAATATCTACTTCCATTCTACAGATTCATCTATTTTGGACTGATTATACTTAGAAAATTAAATTTGTTATTCCTTATACTACGAATATCGCTTGGGTTTATCACAGACTAGGTACTTCATCGTAAACCAATCCATATTTGGGCACATCCATGTTTCCAAATCTCGTTTTATCGGCGTACACACCCGCACGTCAACTGCGCTGTCCCGCACCGGGTTAGTTCGGGGGCTGTGCGGGTGTGGGGAGCGTCCCCACACCTATTGCTATCTCGAACTGTCGCCTACTATACTTACTATGTCTACAGATATCATTTCTGATATTATCTATACGTTATTGTACCTATGTCCTAAACCTACCTATCTCCAAAGATAGTGCATGTTTTATTAGCTTCAGATTACTTAATTATCTCTTTTGAATATAAATAACTATTGTGTGTAATAAATAATATTTATGGCGTCATCTAAATATATAAAAAGATTGACTGACTGACTGACTGATCTGTCAACGCACAGCTCAAACTACTGGACGGATCGGGCTGAAATTTGGCATGCTGATAGCTATTATGACGTAGGCATCCGCTAAGAAAGGATTTTTGAAAATTCAAATAAGGGAGTGAAATAAGGGTTTGAGTCGCGAGCATAAGCTAGTTTTTTTTTTTAGTTTTAGTTTCGGTAATATTTTTTGTGTGCAATAAAGTATTTCTATCTATCTATCTATCTATCTATCTAGTTTGTACTAAAAATGTTGACGTTATGGTTGGGTAGGTTAGGACCGGCATACATCGCCATGGCGTTACGTCGCGTCGTGCTTTTCATAATATTTTTATTTTTATTCATTCATTTATTTTATCACTAGCTGGCCCGCCCCGGCTTCGCTCGAGTGGAATTTAGAAAATCGAGGTGGGGGTTGAATTTCCAAAAATCCTGGAACACCTATCTCTTCATTTGAGACTGAAATTCCAAATACCAATTTTCATGCAAATAACTTGAAAAATGACGCACTTTCATACACAATTCCATCCCCTATTTTACCTACTTAGGGATGGAATTTCGAAAAATCCTGGATACCTACTCAGACAGACAGTCAGACACAAAAATTCCAAAAAACTTGTTTTGGGGTATATATCGATAATAATTATTTATTATATAACTAGAACGGACATATAGCCCAATTACACTAATTAAATTACTAACTAACATAAATATAGGTAAGTAGGTACTTACAAAAAAAATTGATATTGAACCGATTATCCAAAATATATTTAATGTACAGAAATCGCCCAGTTACAGTTTTGTTATAATTGTATAGAAGATTATTTAGAGAAACTCCAAGCATAGCTCTCTCCACCGCCCGCTGAGTGACTCTCAGCGTTCTTATGAGGTCCATAATTAGCGACCATGATTATGTCGAATCTGTTTATGTCATCACTGGCCACACGCACTGTTGGAAGACTTTGGTCTTCAAGCACTGAGAAATTTCGGACGAGAAGACATCTAGAAGCTTCCCGGACGGTGCCCAGCCGAGTTACATTATTGGCGGCTCTACCTAAATGAATCTCTCTCTCGAAATCTACGAGTAGTTGAACAAATTAATATGACTATCAATCGAGCGTCGTGTGCGAAGTCTTACAAGAGACGGTCTACGAGTCCGTGTAGTGGCATGGACGATGGCGTAACATAAAAAGGTTTGAATTTGATATAATGAAAGGTAGGTATATTATGTAGAATGTAGATACCGGAATCCAGAACTACTAAAGATTTTCAAACTGTGTCAAATTGTTCTGTCGGGCATATTCCTTCATATAATTATACCCATCGCGCATCTGTTGGTCCAGTCCATCATAATCATCTAAATGAACCTTAACGTTCTTGTTAAATTCATTTATCAAGAGAATGTCTTTTGGACTCATAGTCAAATTGAAAATGTCTATATTCGATTCAATATGTTCCTTGTTTAAAGAGGCAACGAGTGGAAATACGTTGCGGTCAACCTGAAAATATAAATAGATAAAAATATATGTTAGAAGCTATTTAAGATAATTAATGTTAGGTTACATTTTACCCATAAGTTTATAAAAATAATATAGGAGGTTTAGGTTTTTAAAAACCCGTAGGAACTAGTTGACTTTCCTGTATAAATAATAGCTTTTGTCACTTAGGTCTTTAACAACATCCATGCAAAGAATCAATAAGAAACTACAGGAGAACGAACAAGAAGAATTGGAGAAGACCATAGACTTAACATCACTGGAGAAGACAAAACCTAAATTCACGCTTACATTTACTATTATTATAATTTTATAAATGCGAAAGTGTTTTTGTTTGATGGTTTATTAGTTTGTTGGTTTGCCCTTCAATCACGTCGCAACAGAGCAACAGCTTGACGTGATTTTTTTGCATGGGTAAAAAGAGCGGCATAAGCTACTTTTTATCCCGTAAAATCAAAGAATTCCCAAGGGATTTTAATAACCTGAATCCACACGGACTAGTCCCTACTAACCTAATTAATTAAAAATTATAGATAATTACCAAATACCGCAGCAGGACCTGATTAACTCCTACACCGTATTTCTTGGCCATCCCCACCAATATCGGATCTTTAAAAGTGGGCGGTATTGATTTAACATTGAAAGATCTCGGCACGAGGAAACCAAGAGGTGCGTATCCAGTTACAACGATGCCTATACTTTGACAGTAAGCCACTATCTCCAGGTTTGTGAAGGTAGGATTTGTCTGAAAAAGAAGATCATTACGATACGTGACTTAAGTAGTCCATTTTTGCATGGCGTGAGTAAGCGCTCGAGCGAGGCGAGGGTGATGATACCGTGTATTATTGGACTTAATAAGCCACGAGAATTTATAGCTCATATTATGACTAGAGAAAACGGTCCCCGAAAATCCCGGGACTGTACTTGGCTAATCTCGAGATTTCCGGGATTGCCACAAACAGGTCTAGATTGCACTCCGTAGCCCATTGCGCCTTGACAATGGCCTTGCCTACATTATATTAATAGCTTTTATTACATATCGCCAAAAAACAACCCTTTCATACACGTACGATACGTACCTACTACATCATAGGTACGCCGTACAGCCCTAATAATATGTTTGTCGTAGAACTTAGAAGGGACTTCTCCGCTTGGAATACTTCAATACAATACTCTTAAGGATAATTCCCCAACGGGCCAATAGGGGAATCAACCGATCACCAGTATCGGTAGAACTTAGACTTTTAAGATTTTTTTTCGTCAATAAGAAATTCATTTTTCTTACCTCAATCTGGTTAACAGCTGGAGGGGTTTTTGAATGAACTAGGATCTTGTTAATTTCTGTGCTGTTGAAATTCGAAACACCAATGGATCTCGTCAAACCCATCCGCTTAGCATCTTCAAGGCCTTTCCAAATCTCCAAGTAATCATGATTCTTTACGCCTAGCTAAATATCGTGAAACGAATTAGTTTTGTAAGAAATCTAACAATTCCTTTAACTAAAAAACCGGGCAAGTGCGAGTCAGGCTCGCGCAACGAGGGTTCCGTTCTACAGTCGTATTTTTCTACATTTTGCACGATAATTTAAAAACTATGATGTATAAAAATAAATAAAAATCTGTTTTAGAAAGCACAGGCAAAGCCCTTGCATATGATACCCCACTTGATATAGTTATCTAACCTTGAAAATTGAAAACACAAATTATTAGTTCACTAGCAGTTGCCCACGACTTCGTCCGCGTAAAATTTCTGGTTTCTCATGAGATCTGAAATTTTCCCGCTGCAAAAGGCCTCTCTTACTCACTCAGTCCCACCCTAAGGCACAGAACCGAGAATACCCAAATTGCAATTTTCATATCTCTAACTTCAAAAACATAGGATTTTCATATAACTTTCCCCCCCCTATTTTACCACCCTTAAGGGGGGAATTTCCCAAATTGACTTACACAGACTTTTATTTTTTAAAGCAAATAGCCTAAATGTCGATTTTTCATGTCTCTAACTTGAAAAACATAGGACTTTCATACAACCTTCGACCGTTTCTTAGCTGACACCTACGTCCTAGAAAGAACCTATCTTCCAAATTTCAAGTTTGTAGGCCTTATAGTTTCCGAGATTTCGTGATTAGTCAGTCAGTCAGTGAGTGGTATTTCGCTTTTATATATTTAGATGACCACATTTTAATTTTTTTTGTGTGATGTAACCACAAATTCCCGGTTTTTGGATATTTCCCCTTATATCTACTAAAAGATTTACCTACCTGCCAAATTTCATGATTCTAGGTCAACGGGAAGGTTTCTTGACAGACAGACAGACAGAAAGCCAAGAAAGTGATCCTATAAGGGTTCCGTTTTTCCTTTTGAGGTACGGAACCCTAAAAAAAGGGCAAATTCGAGTCAGCTCGCACACAAGGGGTTCCGTACAAGACATAACACTTTTTTAAAGTTTAATTGCGTATGTTTTGATGTTTTTATTATTTATTGTTATAGCAGAAATAGAATACATTGTGTGAAAATTTCAACTCTCTACCTATTACGGTTCACGAGATAGGTAGGTACAGCTCGCTGACAGAAAGACGGACGCACGGATTTTCGCAGAATGTATATTTGTAATGTATATAGAAATTTTAAAATGAACACCATTAAATTAAAAAGTGTTATTTCTTGTACGATGGTATAGAAACCTTCGTGTGCGAGTCCGACTCGCTTGTTTTAATATTTTGGCACGGAACCCTAAAACCGCTATTTATTTTTAACCGACATCTAAAAAGGACGTGGTTCGTCGGCCCGTTTTTAGGGTTCCGTATCTCAAAAGGAAAAACGGAACCCTTATAGGATCACTTTGTTGTCTGTCTGTCGGTCTGTCAAGAAACCTACAGGGTACTTCCCGTTGACCTAGAATCATGAAATTTAGTAGGTAGGTAGATCTTATAGCTGACATTTGGTGAAAAATCTGAAAACCGTGAATTTGGGTTAGATCACACAAAAAAAATTAAATTGTGGTCATGAACTAATAATTAGTATTTTCAATTTTCTAAGTAAGATAACTATATCAAATGGTGTATCATATTATGAAAGGTCTTCACCTGTGCATTCTAAAACAGATTTTTATTTATTTTATCTACATGCTTTAAATCCATACTAATATTATAAATGCGAAAGTGTGTCTGTCTGTCTGTTAGCTAGCTTTTCACGGCTCAACCATTCAACCGGTTTTGACGAAATTTGGTACAGAGATAGCCTTTATCCCGGGGAAGGACATAGGCTACTTTTTATCCCGGAAAATTGAAAAGTTCCCACAGGATTGTTAAAAAGCTAAATCCACGCGGACGATGTCGCGGGCATCAGCTAGTCCTCTATAAAAGATTCTGAAACAGTTAGCTTATTGCCAACATTAAAACACCTAGTGACGTAATAACCATAATATCATCCAAACGGGTGTTATTATGTTGTACTGAATTTCATTGAACGCGTCTTTCGCTACCAGAACGCCGCGCCGTGCGCCGTAAAAAAAAGTAAAATATTCGAATCCCCGCCATTTTCTTCAATATTTTTACGTGATTTTTATTGTTTTGTTTACAATAAAATGAGTGATTCAAGCTTCGAAAGCACACCGCCAGATAATTTAAACGCTGCAAAGGATATTTCTAACAAATTACTACCGGAAAAATCAAGAACGCACTATGAAAAATCGTATCAAGATTTTATCAATTGGAAAATATCAAAGGGCAGCTTAAATCATTTTGTGAAGAAGTACTTTTAGTTTATTTTCAAGACCTATCAGAGAAATTTAAATCTTCATCCCTATGGACTTTCTACTCAATGCTCAAAAGTACGCTGAGTATTAATCACAACGTGGATATCTCAAAATATTCAAAATTAATTGCCTTGTTAAAACGTAAAGGAGAAGGCTATACCGGCAAGAAATCGAAAACGTTTTCACCTGATGAAATAAATAGGGTTTACTTTTAAGTCAAGCGCCTGTTCAACTATATCTAGCGATAATAGTTATTTAATAATTGCACTATACAAAATGTAAATTACTACTACAATAAATAATTGTTTCAATACTTAGTTTACTTTATTTGTATATACCTACTCAGTAATGGATGATGTTAGGTTAGCAGTGAACAAACTGTTTCAGAATCTTTTATAGAGGATTCATATTATTATGGGTGTAGATAAAGTCTTGTATGCAACTGTTGATAATTAGGTATTAAAACACTCAAGTGATAAACCCACTTTCGTGTTTTAATACCTATACAACAGTTGCATAACTAACTATTTATGTATCATAGTTTTTGAATTATCCTGCAAAATGTCGAAAAAATACGACTGTAGTACGGAACCCTCATTGCGCGAGCCTGACTCGCACTTGGCCGGTTTTTTTAAAGGTTCAAAAGCAATAGACCTTACCACATTACGCGGCGTATGAATAAGGAATAGGTCCACATAATCTGTCTGAAGTCTTTTTAAACAATCTTGAATAGCTGGTACGACCTGATTACGAGTGCCGGTTTTGAATGATAGCTGAAAAAATCAGAATATTATTTTCAAAATAAGTAAGGACCAAAAATATACCTAATTTTTATCTATATGCAGGTTGTTTTTTTTTTAACGTGGAGCCTTCTCAAGACCATATTATAGCCGTTCTATCAACGAGCAGTTGGTAGACACAATATCATATTGAGCCATTACGAACGTGCGAACTGAGTTATAAATATTGTTTATCAAACCTCTTTCTCGCACTTACAGGCATTATGAAACTGGAACCTAATGCTCTGGTGTTGTGTCTAACAGTAAAAAAACAGGATACGTCGATAGTCGATAACAGGTTATAAAGCACGAGCGAGGAGTCCGAACGGCATCGCATTATCGATAACGAGTTCTGCAGCATTTTCACAACCCTATGATCGTAATGATTTAAGACTCAGTTCGCACGTTTGTAATAGCTCAACTATAGTGATTGAATTCTGGATGTTGAAGCAGGAAGTTTTGTTTTTTGTACCACAAACATTTACAATAAAGAGTTAATGGGTATAATATTATGTTAGGTCTATCGAAATGCGATATTTTTGTATATTTTACTAATCGGAGGGAATCAAGTTTTTGGATTTTTGAAATATCCATTTAAGTAGTAGGTAGGTTAGTAATTTTTACCTTTGTAGTTATAAATATTTCAGACCGTTTCACGATACCTCGTTTTATGAGGTCACTGGTGGCCTCACCAATCTTGTCCTCGCTTGCATAAAGAGCTGCGCTGTCTATGTGCCTATATCCAGCTTGGATTGCCCATTTGACTGCTTGGGGCATGTATGGCCGGTCATCGAGCTATAACATTTACCAGAATTTCCATTTAATTGCCGAATTTTTCCCCACAAAATATCATCATCATCATCATGATAAACCCATCACCGTCTCACTACAGAGCACGGGTCTCCTCTCAGAGGGAGAAGGGTTTTGGCCATAGTCTACCACGCTGGCCATGTGCGGATTGGTAGACTTTACATACCTTTGAGAACATTATGGAGAACTCTTAGGAATGCAGTTTCCTCACGATATTTTCCTTCACCGTTAAAACAAGTAATATTTAATTACTTTAATCGCAATAACTCTGAAAAGTAGTAGAGGAATAAAAGTTTATGACAATCAAGAAGCGTAAAATTTGACCAATTCTGAATAATTGATTTGAGTTTGAGTTTGAAGTTAGAGGTGCGTGCCCGGGATCGAAACCCTGACCTTCAATTAGAAGGCGGGCGTCCTAACCACTAGGCTATCAAAGCTTATATCACAAAATATACCTACTCGTATGTTAATGAAAAGGTGTAAACTTAGAAAAGCCATTCAAACTAGCGTTTTACCAACGAAGGCATTTGGCGTCGCCCAGAACTGTCATTGACAAACAGAGGATGGACGTGAGGACGAAATGGATTCCGACGAGGAAACTCTATTGTTGGCTTTGCAGTTAAAAAGAAAATTATTACGAAAACAAAATAATAAAATAATAAAAGGCTCCATTTTCATAAAAAAGTTATTTGCTATAAAATACGTATCTAATACTTATTACCTAAATGCATAGAAAAGTACCCTACTTATTCAGAATTAAAAACTGAAGAAGCTATAAGTCCCGCAAATTGCTATTGTGCTGGAATCATGTCTCATTAACATCGAAATGACGTCATTTGACGTATATTTAAGTAAAAATATAACATCGGCTCGAAACTTCAGTCAAGTGCGGATGTCACTAAAATGGCGGCCACGCGCATTAGCAATTTGCGGGACTTAGAACAATTATTATTTACTTACGTCCACCATATAAGTACCGAAGCCGGTAGTTGGTATCCAGTTGCCATCGTTCATCTGTACCTTTTCAGTTGTAACACCGATTGACGCTACCTGTAACTAACAAGTATTCTTTATAGAAAACCAGTGGCCCTACCGCGGTTGTTTGACAGCTACAATGTCACGATCGCAATCATCTCTGATTGGTTAAAGCTCGCTCACTATTGGCCACACTGCATTGTTGCAACAAGAATCGCACAAATTCAGCCAATCAGAACAATTGAGATTGTAATAATGATTGATGCAGGTTTTAGACAATCGCCCTACAGATGATGCCCGCGACTTCGTCCGCATGGATTTAGTTTTTTTAAATCCCGTGCGAACTCTTTGATTTTCTGGAATAAAAAGTAGCCTATGTCCTTCCCCGGGATGTAAGCTAACTCTGTACCAAATTTCATCAAAATCATTTAAACTGTTGGGCCGTGAAAAACTACACACTTTTATATTTTTGAATTATTAATCATGGATTTTTCGAATTTATCTAGTCGAATTTGTCTAGTATGGATTGACTTGATTAATCATCGCACAGTTCAAACTCCTGGACGGATTTGGCATGCAGATAAGCATGAGTTATTTTAAGAAAAGATCACTTTTTAAATAGGTAATGTGATACTTTAATGTATGAAAACCATAATTATTTCAAGTACCTACCTAGATACTAATTCAAGTATTAATTTAAAATATTATGTATTTCAGTTATTATTATCTATCTAGTATCTACATACTATCAACACTTACAAATCATGTCTAATGTTAAATACTAACTAAAAGATACTAATCTAAAAGTGAACATCTTAAAAATTTTAACTAAAACTAAAACCTTAAAAAATATAATATTATAACTAAAACATATTATTAAAAGGAGTCCTTTTAGGCAAGGTTCCGAAGATACTGGCAGCGTTCCCCCTTTGAATAGCTAGGCTAATTCTTTGTCCGAGGTAGCTGCCAGCTCTTCGGTCTCCTGTGATGTCGACTAACCTTTTTGCTATTTCCTTAAAAAGTCTTATAGCGCAAGGACCCCACGGACCAATGGTCTCGACACCGAATGGGATTTATTATTATATATAATAGAATTTAAAATTCAAATACTTACAGCACATATTATTGCAAGTACCTACCTAGTTACATAAATTGAGATAAAAAAAATATATATATAATTGACAAGTGCGACGTTTTGATAAAGCTAACGTGAAATCCGTTGTTTTAATTATTAGTTCCTAAATATTAGTTCCTTAAATACCATTAAACCAAACTATACTAAACATGCCTTAAGGATTAAAAAGATAAATTAATAGTTACACACTTTACATAATCTACAAGTAGACTATAAAAACACAGAAAAGAATACTTACAACTGTTACCAGTATTGAAATAATTACTATAGGTAACATTTTGACGGCCAAATTATTATCAATTTCAAATTTTTCAATTGAATTATGTTATTTATATGTGCTGCAATGATAACATTTACCACAACTGAGCTTATACTTTATTGGTCAATTTATTGCCTTTCCTCTTTCATAACATAATATTATTAAGACAATATAATAATGATAAAGATGGTGAATCAGTACTTACTTAAATGACTGTGTGTTTGATCTTGATAGGTACTTGAGAAATTGGCATTTTATCATCCGTCTGTCTGTTTGGCCGACAGAACCCTACAGCTTTGCTAGGTATAGTATTTTATTCACACACAAACCACAATCATATTCATACGATGCGTTCTCGGTTCTCGTTGATGCGTAAGACAGAAAAACTGGCCAAGTGCGAGTCATGCACTGAGGGTTCCGTACTACAATTGTATTTTATCGACATTTTGCACGATAAATCAAAAACTATTATGCTTAAAAATAAATAAAAATCTGTTTTAGAATGTAGGTACAAGTAAAGTCCTGTCATATGATATCCCACTTGGTATAGTGATCTTACTTTCAAAGTTGAAAATAGCAGTATTTGTTCATGAACCCATTTTAATTTTTTTCTTGTAATGTCACCAGAAATCCACAGTTTTCAGATTTTTCCCCTCATGTCTGCTATAAGACCTACCTTCCTGCCAAATTTCATGATTCTAGATGAACGGGAAGTACCCTATAGGTTTCTTGACAGATAGACAGACAACAAAGTGATCCTATAAGGGTTCCGTTTTTCCTTTTGAGATTTCCGATTACCATACATTTTAAAACGGAACCCTAAAAAATAGTGACTCAAGTTTGGTGGTTTTATCAAATCTTCCCTTTAGATGCGTAGGTACATAATAATAAATTAGATGGGTCGACCTAAGTACCTACCTACTTCTTTTTACATAATTTTATCAAGTTCTATTACCTACTGTAATACGTACCTACCTATGTCAATCTATAGTCCAAGGCGAAAAAAGACATTGAAAGTTATAGAAGAATCTAGGTACCTACATCTCCTGAGGATGCTCCAGTGTCGAAGTGAAACGTGCGAATAGTGTGTAATGTGTATGGATAGGTATCTGTATGGACATACAGTGCGACAAGGCTATCTTGGCGCGTGGCGAAAATCGGAACTAACGTTGCCGTCAAGTGTCCCCTTTGTTCTTGTTTGAATTCTAAGTCTTTGTTCTCCAACAGCGCTCCCCTGTCAATGTCATTCAAGGGCCAAGAAAGCCTTGTCGCACCTACCTACCTGTGCTTTTACTTAGCAGCAGCGGCAGGACAGGCGGGCAGTTTATGGTGCATGCTGCACCGTGCACGCTGTACCTACCATAAAATCTACAGATCCATCAATTTTTGACTGGTTATACTTTGAAAATTAAATTTGTTGTTGCTTCTGGACGAATATCGCTTGGGTTATCACAGACTTACCTAATCGTAAATCAATCTAGATTTGGACAGATGGCACAACCATGTGTCCAAATCTGTTTTTTTCGGCGTACCCACCCGCCAACAACATACAGAATTAGGAATTGACGTACCTACCTATAACAGCTTTCCTACGCGGCAGAAAATAATATACATCGAACTTTTAGAATGAGATTTCGGCATTGTAGAGTAATGTAGAGCGTAGTCTCTGCCACATGTGTATTCGTCGGTCTCAATGACAGTGACAATGCTCTACGAAACCGCTATCTCTTTCTAAAGGTCGATGTACATTATTTTCTGCCGCGTACTGTATTTATTATGTTTAACATATCGTTTCTGATATTATCTTCACGTTATTGTACCTATGCCTATCTCCAATGATAGTGTATGTTTTATTAGCTTCAGTTTACTTAATAATAGATTTTGAATATGAATAAGTATTGTGTGCTATAAATAATATTTATTGGGCAATTATTGTAGGTACTAAAGTAAAAAATATGTTGTTATGTAGAGATAAATGTTGTTATGGTTGGCATTGGACCGGTATACATCACCACGCTACGTCATGCTTTTCATAATAATTTATTCATTCATTAATTTATCATAATGTAGGCACACTTTTCTTACAGGGAAGTACAAAAGTTCAGAAACAACTGTTCTGTGCCGGATGTAGATAGGACTGTTCTGCGCCACATGTAGATAGAACAGTTCTGCGCCAGATGTAGAACTGCTCTGCCCCACATTGGGCAGAGCAGTTCTACATTTGGCGCCCAACGTAGGGCAGAGCAGTTCTTCATCTGGCACCCAACGAGAGGCAGAGCAGTTCTACATCTGGCGCCCAAGGTGGGGCAGAGCAGTTCTACATCGGACGCCCAACGTGGGGCCGAGAGTTCTACAATAATAACAGATAGCCCACTTTGCTAATGAATGACTTACTTTTGGGCTCTACTTAAGTATATTGGGCTCCATTCTATTACCTAATAAGTAAAACGAAAAATACATTACAATCTCTTTATTAATAGAACAAAATTACTTAGCTATTAAATAAATGCATTAATATTCTCCGTAAGGGAAGTAAGGATAGTCTTTCCATTCATCAAAGTCGATAACACGCTTGTTTTTGTTGAATCGGTTAATCAATTGGATCTCCTCTTTGGTTAGGCTGAAGTCGAATAAGTCTATGTTCTCTGCTAATCTCTTCTTGTTGACGGATTTCGGGATGGGGATTAGGCCGCGGTCGATCTGAAAAAGGAAAATAAGAAAAATCAGTACCTACCCTTATTATAAATGCGAAAGTGTGTTTATTTGTTGGTTTGTCCTTCAATCACGTCGCAACAGTGCAACGGATTGACGTGATTTTTTGCGTTGATGGGTATAGTTTAAGACCTGGAGAGTGACATAGGCTTTTTTTATCCCAGAAAATCAAAAAGTCCCCACGGGATTTTTAAAACACCTAATTCCACGCGGAAAAAGTCGCGGGCATCAGCTAGTTAATATTTTTGAAAAGCAGTTGCCGAGTTTCTTGCTGCTCTGTAAGAAAGATATTCTGATTTCTGAACCTGCAGTGGTAGATTGCCTTGACGACTCCAGTAAATGACGCTGAATGGACTGGACGCCATGTCTGCTACTCCGAGCCCCTTGCAGAGGCAGAGTGACTAGCACCTCTTGGAATTTGGGTTAGATTGACAAGACCATTGAGGTTATCAATAATTAAGAACTTACCAGGTATCGTAGAACAATCTGTCCAACTGACTTCCTGTACTTGTTAGCCATTTGCACCAGTACCGGGTCGTCAGCTCGCGTAGGAGGTGCATCGAAGCATTTCCTATGAAGCTTAAAGACTGAACTCCATGACTGCTGTTCCGAGCTCCTCATAGTGAGTGATTCTGCTCCAGTACCAAGTCGTCAGCCCACGGAGGAGGTGCATCGGGGCATTTCCTAGAGACACTACGATGCTGAATGGACTGGACGCCATGACTGCTACTCCGAGCTCCCGACAGAGGCAGAGTGACTAGTTGAGGTTGTCAATAAGTAAGAACTTACCAGGTATCGTAGAACAATCTGGCCAACTGACTTCCTGTACTTGTTAGCCATTTGCACCAGCACCGGGTCGTCAGCTCGCGGAGGAGGTGCATCGGGGCGTTTCCTGGACACCACGAAGCCGAATGGACTGAACGCCATAACTGCTACTCCCAGCTCCTGGCAGTGAGTGACTAGCGCCTCTTGGGTTAGAGTTGGGTTGACCTGGAAATTTTATATCATTTTTAGATATAGTTCTTGCATTTCACGAAGGCCACTGACTCATGCTTGTGTTTAAGTCGTACCGGTATACGTAAGGTACACTAAATGTGTGCGTTTGACAGCGCTTGCTCGCGACTGATTGGTCCGACATGCACGCACACTTACGCAATGACCATGTAAACGACGTTACCACAAGTAAAGTTCACTAGCCTTCGTGAATTGCAAGAACTGTACTATGCGACGGTTGATGGTGAAGGAAAACATCGTGAGGAAACCTACAAGCTTGAGAGTCCTCCATAATTTTCAAAGGTTTGTGAATTCTGCCAATCTGGCCAAAACCCTTATAGAATAGAATATAATAGAATGTTTTTTTATTCATGTAAACTTTTTACAAGTACATATGAATAGTCAGGTAGTTTTAATTTACCACTGGTTCGAAATGCCTTCTCACTCTGAGAGGAGACCCGTGCTCTGTAGTGAGCCGGCGATGGGGTGATCATGATGATGATGAACTGTACCCAGAGATAATATTATTTTAAATCCACCGAAGAAAGCAGAATTGAAACGTGGACTAGCCCCCTTTTCCCTGAAACCACTTACGTAATAAGTGCTACTATGGTACCCTTACCTCGACTTGATTGACAGCTGGCCAGACCCTGCTGTTGGTGATTATCCGGTCAACTTGGCTGGCGTTGAAGTTGGACACACCGATGGACCTGGTCAAGCCCAGAGCGCGCGCCTCTTCCATTCCCCTCCAAGTCTCCAAATAGTCTACATCATCGAAACTGAAGTCTTCCTGCGAAGTAATTTTAGTAGTGTTGGCAACGGCCCAAAGCTCAAACAACTTCATCAATATTTGCAACATGTTTATTATATGTTTGTTATATGTATATGGCTCGACTGTCCCATACTACACCACTGTGTGGCGGTAGCTATTGGGTCAGTAAAATAAAATTAATTGTACCTACCCACTAATGAACTAACAATACTAACTTACCATTTAAGGAAAAACTGTAACTAACATACTAACAATCTATGGATCTATGAATGGTCTGAAATAAACGTTTATTTATTTATATATTTATTTATTACTTTATCATTCTATTTTACAATCTGACTTTACTTATCACTAAATAATATTAATACCCATTATTCCTTTGTCAAACGTTCACACTTCAATCTATATTCCGCCATCTTCCCTTTCTTTAAAAATGCGAACCCCGAATCGAACTTACAATACGATATTTTGACATTATAGTTTTTCCATATATTTTCACAATCGTACAATTAAAATTACATCATATTAGAGATTAATCTCAATAATACGCATACAACCCTACAGTAGCGTTTAAACTATCGTGAGTGAATTCCATTATACGTGTCTCAAACCCGGCTTTACTCACGTGTTTAGTCGACGTTAGCCCGATGTCTCAACCGCGACGCGTACACGAACTGAGTTCCTGTGAAAAAGGACCCCAAAAGGGTTCGAAACTAGTCGGGCTAACGTCGACTAAACACGTGAGTAAAGCCGGGTGTCAGACATGTATAATTTTAGTAGAATTTATTTGAAGCATATGAACTATAACCTTTATTACTTATTTTTATTTATTTATTCAGATACAAGTTAGCCCTTGACTGCAATCTCGCCTGGTGGTAAGTGATGATGCAGTCTAAGATGGAAGCGGGCTAACCTGGAAGGGGTATGGCAGTTTTTAGGGTTCCGTACCTCAAAAGGAAAAACGGAACCCTTATAGGATCACTTTGTTTTCTGTCTGTCTGTCTGTCAAGAAACCTACAAGGTACTTCCCGCGTTGACTTAGAATCATGGTATGTCTTATAGCAGACATTAGGGGCAAAATCTGAAAACCGTAAATTTGCGGTTACATCATCATAGTTTTTGAATTATCGTGCAAAATGTGGAAAAAATACGACTGTAGTACGGCACCCTCGTTGCGAGAGCCTAACTCGCACTTGGCCGGTTTTTCTCCCAGGGAAGCTTAAGTATGTGGGAAAAGCGTGTTGTGAAAGGCATATTATGTAGAAAAAAATGCTACATACGAAGAACTTACCTTCACAGCGACCGGGAAATGGATCAAGTAAAGATCAACATAGTCCAAGCCGAGTTTCTGGAGAGAGTCTTTAAGAGCTGGCACCACTTGCTGTTGACGATGTTTGTCACTCCACAACTGCGAAAAAGATTCTCTATAAAAACAATTATGATAATAATTTTGATCCAAGAATAGGATCCCATATAACTTGAGATTTGTAAGGCCGTTCAAAAAATACGAAATCTATAGATATACTTAATGAGGTAGCAAAGTGTGATACAAACGTTTTAGTAACTGAGCATGCCCAGGCGCCACTAAACTTGGCTTGGCGTCTTTATAGTTCTTCTCGCAGAAACTCAGGGATAATACCTATTCAGATAAATAAGAAGTTGATACTGGCTTAGATCACAATGAAATTGAGGTCATCTTCATCATCCTTCCTTACAAAACTCCTCGTCCTTACAAAACTATGAAACTGTAGGAGAGCAGGTAGTGTGCGCTCAAACGTTGCAAACAGAAGGATCCTTGAGACTGTTGTCATATCCATGGACCCCAGCTGTTCGACTATTGTATCTTGGAGCTTATAATCAGTGTTCCGTAGTGAAAACGCTGAGCTTTCTGATGCGAGGTCGTCACCGAAAAGCGCACCTTCTAATGGTGGACCGAAGGCATCAAACAAGTCGCAGCTAGCCGCCGCATTCTGACGGCGTAAATCAGATGTCCCTACCTCTTGTAGGGACTTCTGATTTGCCTATGTATAGCAGTGGACGTCTATCGGTTGATGATATTGACGACGACGCGGATGTCGCGAAACTTCGTTTGCGCGATTCAGGATGTACGGCGAGCTATCGACATACCTGTGGCGACATCTAGTTTATCCGTTGTAAATTAATTCATAGCAAGCTCGCAGCGCCTAAAGCTTTCATATGAATGCCAGTAGACTGAGTCATCTAATATCATGATGTGGAGACCGCTTGAAAACTATCTAGGTTATTTTGACCAGCGGTATACTCAATCCGAAAAAAATCTTAAGCTTAGGATTTTGAAATTTTCGTTTTAGTACTTTTGTAGAACTTACCTTAGTAGTAACAAAGAGTTGTTCCCTCGTAACAAGGTTGTTATCAATAGCATCCTTAATTCCCTGGCCGACTTCTGTTTCATCAAAGTAAATGGCCGCAGTATCTATATGTCTGTACCCAGCTTCTATGGCCCAATATACTGCTTGGCGCACCTCGTTTAACGGTGCGTTCTGGATAATAAAATAAAAGCATTTGAAGTGAGGAGTTGAATTCTTCTAGAATTGAAGGAGGAGTTGAGATCTGATTGAGATGATTAATTTGATCATCCAGATCTTGCGTATGTACAACGTATGTACTTACTTAGGTACTTAACGTTTTTAGAGTTCCCTTTAGGGTTCCTTTTGTATAGGATCACTCTTGTGTATGTCACAGCCAATTTGCTCCAAGTCTACTGGACCGATTAAGTTGAAATTTGGTACACGTATAAATTTTTGTGACCCAAACACGAATATGTAACGTAAATAATTGAACTAATATGGGGGCACTTGGAAGTCACTTTTGGGGCGCAAATTATATTTAATGAAAAATTGACCCTCTATTTCCGAAACTACTGATCCTAAAATTAAAAAAAATACACGAAATAGTTCTTTACTCATAGATTGCAGAAAAACTTTAAAGGCGATCTAATTTCTTAAAATAACATGATACATCATACCAGAGATGTTGTGCGTACAAGTAATTTACATATTATATACTAGCTGATGCCCGCGACTTCGTCCGCGTGGAGTTAGGTTTTTCAAAATCCCGCCGGAACTCTTTGATTTTCCAGGATAAAAAGCTCTATGTGTTAATCCAGGGTATAATCTATCTTTATTCCAAATTTCAGCCAAATCCGTCCAGTAGTTTCTGCGTGAAGGAGTAACAAACATACACACACACAAACACATACAAACTTTCGCCTTTATAATATTAGTCGGGATTAGTAGGATATCTCACAGACTTTACATATTCATCGTACGGAACCCTCTCCACGCGAATTAAACCCGCACGTGTTTCGGTTTTTGTAGTTATTTTTTGTAGGTAGGTATATGCTTATCATTTGATTTACGACATTACTAAAATCGTTACTTATGTAAGTAGATTAATTCATGTAGTTTTTTTGCTGAAAGAGGTCAATATAATATTATTATGTTAATTTCAAACATGTCAAATTAGTTAATTAAAATAGATTATTTAAACATTTATGGGAGGTCACCGCCACAAAGAAGGAACTTGTTTACCTATACTTAGTATTTTTCTATTAGTATTTGCTACATAGGTATCGCAGCGATGGATTGAGATGAGATTAATCATTTCCCCGTCCCTCCCCCTCCGCCTCCCCTTTGTTAAAAAACCGGCCAAGTGCGAGTCCGACTCGCGCACTGAGGGTTCCGAATTACAATCGTATTTTATCGACATTTTGCATGATAAATCAAAATCTATTATACCTAAAAATAAATAAAAATCTGTTTTAGAATGCACAGGTGAAGACCTTTCATGTGATACCCCACTTGATATAGTTATCTTACTTCGAAAATTGAAAATATCTACTAATTATTAGTTTATGACCACAATTTAATTATTTTTTGTGTGATCTAACCCTAAATTCACGGTTTTCAGATTTTTCCCCAAATGTCAGCTATAAGATCTACCTACCTGCCAAATTTCATGATTCTAGGTCAACGGGAAGTACCCTGTAGGTTTCTTGACAGACAGACAGACAGACAACAAAGTGATCCTATAAGGGTTCCGTTTTTCCTTTTGAGTTGGAACCCTAAAAAGTAGGTACAAATTCAAGGGAGGGTACTTACTTCGCTCGCAGTGCCTCGGCCCGTGCCAAGAGCCACAATCGGCATCTTGTTGCCATCGTTCAGTTCGATGCAGGGCGCTTGTGTAGCTGCCGCCAACTGAAATCAAACGATAACATTATCCAGATGATGATGATGATTCCTGGTTGTGCCGATCTAAGGTCAAAAGTAGGATCGACAGAGGCGGAGGGGTGTGAAATGTGAATGCCCGCAACCTTATAGCGCGCATGCTGTCGAGCGAGGACGACTGGCAACGATATAGCCAAATGCTGAGGGCTATAATGATAAGAGGGCATCCATAAATTACGTGAGATATTTAGGGGGGGAGGGGGTCGAGTCAAATCTCATCTAATCTTATGTTGGAGAGAGCGGGGGTCTCGGCAAATATCACGCAATTTTTTTTCTGATTGAAACAAAAGAAATATACTATTTTGGTTCATTTAATCCAGATTGTACATGCTTAAGATTTAATCTTAAGCGTAATCGTAATACGATTAAGATCATTCACTAATTCGTTCGAAAGAAAATAATTACATTTTAAGTATTCTATTGTTCAATTTTTATTACACTTATTAACTCTCAGCAATATTGATTCAATATACATAAGAAGCCCACATTTTGAAAAATCTCACGTGAGATTGGGGGATGGGGGAGGGGGTTCAATAAAATCTCACGACATCTCACCAGGGGGGAGGGAGGGACAGAAAATTCAAAAAAACACCTCACTTAATTTATGGACACCCCCTAAGAAGATAAGAGCAGGAAAAAGAAGAAAAGAAGAAGTTAGAAATTTAGGTGGTCAGCACGAAGTAATGCTTACGCAGTCCCATGCTCACCTTGGTAGACATGGGGAGGTTATTTTAGTCCGTGCGAGTCGGACACACCCTGCCAGGCAGGCAAGTCCGTAGCGATTTTTTCCTCCCCCAAAGAAAAAAAAAGATGATGATGATGATTGATGATGGCTATGAGACGTTTATACACTGAAAACAAAATCGCTGCAGCCAAAACTATGCTAGTCATCATCAAATAAAATGTTTATAAATAGAGGAACATAAAGTTAATTGGTTGCTAGTAGCTAGCAATAAAGCTAATTTTATCACTGACTAGCTTATGCTCGCGACTTCGTCCGCGTGGACTACAAAATTTCAAAACCCTATTTCACCCCCTTAGGAGTTGAATTTTCAAAAATCATTTCTTAGCGGATGCCTACGTCACAACAGCTATCTGCATGCCAAATTTCAGCCCGATCCGTCCAGTAGTTTGAGCTGTACGTTGATAGATCAGTCAGTCAGTCAGACAGTCATTCAGTCAGTCAGTCAGTCAGTCACCTTTTCCTTTTATATATATAGATAGGTATAGATTTCATCATTTACCACAATAAAATTAACTATCGTGTTAATCAATGCAATTATTTCAATTTCCAACCAAACAGAAACCCGGGTATATGTAGGCATACATATAGTTATTGGGATTTTAAAATTGCCAACTAGAACTAAAACAAAAGAATAGACGCAGGCATAGATACCTACCTAAAGAGACCTACATAAATCAGTATTTTATTACATGTTATAGCATTAACTTTTTTTAATATTTCAATATAATACTCATTACATGAGTTTATTTTTAAAACTTAATTACCTTGGTAGGTATCTACCTACGTACTTTATTCAACGAAGATCTTTTAAATGTCAGGAAACGCACTGCAATTTTTTTACCGTGCGTAGTTTACGAGAAAAAATGTTTGACCTTAGATTAACAATTTAGTTAATGTTTATTACGTATTAAACCATAATTAAGTTGAAAAAAATCGTAGTGTTGGTACTAAAATATTGTTCAAATCCATATCCATAGTAATATAATAAATGCGAAAGTGTGTCTATCTGTCTCTCTGTCTGCTAGCTTTTCACGGCCCAACCGTTCAACCGATTTTGATGAAATTTTGTACAAATTTAAATTAGGTACGGGGAAGGACATAGGCTACGTTTTATTCCAGAAAATCAAAGAGTTCCCACTCGATTTTTAAAAACCTAAATCCACGCGGACGAAGTCGCGGGCATCACCTAGTATTAAAATAATTGAGTAGACCTATACAATTTGTTTTTTTTAAAGAGTTACTTCTGTGTTTCCTGCCGGTTTTTATCATCAATAGAATCTTGGTAGGTAGAATCTGCTTTCAGAACCGGGTGGTAAGTAGTGTTGACGATTATTGACATAAATTATTATCGTAATTGACACAAGCTATGGTTTCCTACGTGAAACATAGATAAGTATGGCTCTACATTTTGTTTCTCTGTACAGTTTACGAGATACAGCCCGCTGACGGATGTTCGGATGAACAGCGGAGTCTTAGTAATACAGTCCCGTTGGCACTCTTCGGGTCATCATGATCAACCTATTGCCGGCTCACTATAGAGCACGGGTCTCCTCTCAGAATGAGAAGGGATTTGACCATAGTCTACCATACAGGCCAAGTTCGGATAGGTAGATTTCACTCACCTTTGAGAACATTATGAAGAACTCTCAGGTGTGCAGGTTTCCTCACGATTTTTTCCTTCACATTTAAAGGATTTATACACTTATCCTTCGGGTACAGACCCCTAAAAATTGGCACCTGCTTCGGCCATTGTCCATAAAAGGTTGATAAACTTACATGGAACGTACCTAATATGATAAATAAATAATTAAGCTACCTTAGCACGAGTTATTTAAGAAACTTTCCACGGACCATTTACAGAAACTCGTTTATATTATAGGTTGTCAATCAATAGAAGTCGCGCAGGTTTCCACTGTGAGCGATATATTATTGCATAGCATAGCCAAAACAATCATAGTTGCGGCAAAGATTCGAGTGGAAATAAGTATCTACCTATGTAATTTAAAGATATAAGTAACTATAAATCATTTATTTAAGAAATGTCTGTGCCCAATTGCAGGTTTCTAGAGTTCTAACTAAAGATGAGACTGGAAAAGCGCGGCAAATTTAAAAAATATCAGTATGGCTGCTTTAAAATTATATAGTAGGTATGACAGATCTGAAATAACCTAGGTAATTTGATAGAACAGAAATAAAAAATAGCCTAATTCTAAAGTGTCCTACATCATACTAATTTCAGAGCTGCCATACTGATTTTTTTTTAAATTGCCTAGTCTCACCTTTCGTTAGCTAGACTCTAGGTCCCCAAGGCTGGGCGTTGATGGGTCAGTCAGTAAGTCACGATTTTTCTTTTATATTTAGATTATTATATTAGAAAATGATAAAAATGATTAATTTCAAACCTAAGCTATTTTCCGCTTACCCTGGTTTGCCAGTTTAAGTATGGCAAAGTTAACAAGCACACACTACCCGGCAAAATAATTGAGGTCAGTGACCAGTGAGTGATTGAAAGCCTGAGCACGTCGTACCTACTGTATTTATAACTTGATACTTAGCTGACAAGCCTAACGTAGACGTGAAATCTGGTACCCCAGTACCAGATTAATTTATTACAGGTGAGCCTTATTAGGAAAACCGATAGACGTTGGGGTCCCAAGGTGCTGGAATGGTGACCGCACATCGGAAGGCACAGTGTTGGAAGACCCTCCAATAGGTGGACGGACAACATCAGACGAGTCGCAGAGTGCCGCAAGACCGTGGCGTGTGGAAGTCCCTACAAGAGACCTATGTCCAGCAGTGGACGTCTATCAGTTGATGATGAATTTTATAATTTAGCTTTTTATTGATAGATGACGCGTAAAAAAATTATCACGTCATTCTTCGTCATCAGTAATCTGATTGGTCTGCTAAACATAAGGCTAACCACATCTCCGGCCTCTCCGCTTAGGTGGACACCGGACCTTAAAGTCGTCAAAACATTCTGTGATGATTAGTTTTGATCGTTGACCGCAACCATAATATAAGATCTGTAGCAATTGCGTTATTTAAACACTTAAGCCTCCTCTTACAAGATTATGTAATTTTAACTAAATAAGTATTACAATTAACTATTGCTAAATAAAACTAATCGTAGACATTCTAATAGCTGCCAGCCTATATGAAGTACTAGCTGATGTCCGCGACTTCGTAGGCGTGGATTTAGGTTTTTAAAAATCCCGTGGAAACTTCGATTTTCCGGGGTAAAATCCTATTTCCCTCTCCAGGTCTTAAACTATACCCATGCAAAAAATCACGTCGATCCGTTGCTCCTTTGCGACGTGATTGAAGGACAAACCAACAAACAAACACACTTTCACATTTACAATAGGGGTAGTGACTAGTGATGACAATAATACCTGTGACATTATAATCCTACTTCACTTAGGTACTAAATTATTTTTAAGATTAATAAATAGGTAGCTACCTACTACTGGTACTGGTAGTTTTTTTTTTTTTCTTTATTTTTTTTTTTTGAGGGTTTAGTCATAGCTGACTATGTCACCCCCGTAAGATATGGTACTGGTAGCTGCACAGAGCATAAAACCATTCTACTATTCTTTAATATTTACTCGTACCACAGAATATATCTAGTCATACCTACAATTTAAACAGAGAGGTAAGGCAAACGGTCATAATAATATTCTGTACCTAATATATTATATTAAAGGGATAGGTTTTTATAATAATTCCTGTACCACAATTCGTAGAGGCACGTAGAGGAAAATTAATAGGTAGGTAGCTGTAAAAAAGTAATCCATACAAAAAAAAGAATTTTCAAAATCGGTCCAGGCGTCTTCGAGTATTCGGGAAACATACATAAAAAAAAAAAGATTCCGACGAATTGAGAACCTCCTCCTCTTTTTGAAATCGGTTAAAAATTTGTATATTAAAAATGATTTAAGTAAGTGTGAGCTCAACTTGTTTGTACTTACCTAAAAAGTTAAATAATTATAAACTTCAAAGACTTTTTACGGTAAACACACTAATTTGAGAAATAACAGTTTTTTGAACAAAATACGTTATCTTTGACGTAGGTAACAGGTAGACACAAAAACCTTTCTTATATTATTATTTAATAATCCTTTTATTAACAAGGCACGTAATAATTATTAATTACTATAAAGTAAAACAAATTAAGTAAAATATAACGACATTTTTATGTCATTGCAGTCAACTTTCAAAAGCATTCAAAAGTTAAGTTGGCGTTTATTTATTTTCAACTTTATCTCCTTATAATATAAAAATGAATCACTAAATGTGTTGGTCATCGCAAATCTCGAGAACAGCTGAACCGATTTCGCTAATTCTTTTTTTATAATATTCCTTGAAGTACGAGGCTTACGGAGAGAAAAATTAAAAAAAACTTGAATCTACTGTTAGGCGGAACGAAGTTCGCTAGGGCAGCTAGTCTATAATTTAAAAATGAATCACTAAATGTGTTGCTCATTGCAAATCTCGAGAACAGCTGAACCGATTTCGCTAATTCTTTTTTATAATATTCCTTGAAGTACGAGGATGGTTTTTGCGGAGAGAAATTTTTTAAAAATTTGAATCGACTGGTACGCGGAACGAGGTTCACCAGGGCAGCTAGTTTACAAATAAAATGCAAAATCAAAGTTGTTTATTAAATAATTAATTGAGTAGGTATATTTGGATTAAATATATTTTTTGAGTACAAATTGGACGCTCAAACCTACCGCTACCTATTTACCTACGAACTTCCCATTCGTCATAAACTCATAATCATTGATCATCATGACAAAGACGTCCACTGCTGGACATAGGTCTCTTGTAGGGACTTCCACACGCCACGGTCTTGCGCCGCCTGAATCCAGCGGCTCCCTGCGACTCGTCTGATGTCGTCCGTCCACCTGGGGGGGTCTTCCAGCACTGCGTTCTCCGGTGCTAGGTCGCCATTCCAGCACCTTGGGACCCCAACGTCTATCGGTTTTACGAACTATGTGCCCTGCCCATTACCACTTCAGCTTCGCAACCCGTTGAGATATGTCGGTTACTCTACCTCGCACCTCTAACTTTTGAAAATTATGTGCACTTTAAGCAATTAGACTTCCAATCAATCCAATTCATCAGCCTGTTTGCGTCCACTGCTGGACATAGGCCTTTCCAAGAGCACGCCACCAAACACGGTCCTCCGCCTTCCTCATCCACCCGCTCCCCACCACCTTACCGTAATCGGGAATAGCAGGGCTGCCGGGAACTGGGGGCCTTTGTCTGTTGGCGCTGCTCATTAGAAGTAATGCCCATACTGACCACGCTGGGCAGGCGGGTTGGTCAGCGCAGGGCTGTATGCCATTTCGCACCAGTGACGCTGCTGCCCGTCTCTGGTCTGTGTTATTTAAAGCCAAGCCATTTGGATGGTTATCCCGCCATTCTTCGGTCGTCATATCCTCGTTCGCTGATTCGCAGGGGGCACCGCGTGCAGGTGAGGTTGACATTTGGGGTGTTAAGATGTTAGTGCACCCACTTACCCCCCCAAATTAGACTTACCTACTAAATATTATTACTTGCTTTGACGGGGAAGGAAAACACCTGCATGCCCGAGAGTTCTTCATAATATAATATTCTCAAAAGTGCGTGAAGTCTACCTCTAAACCTATCTAGGTACCACATCTCATTCTCAGAGGAGCGTTAGGACTAAGTATTATATATTCTGTGTAGGAGACCCGTCCTTAGTTGTAAGGGATATCTACTCATGTGGTAAGTGGTTGTAGACTGGCAACCGATGGGTTGAGAATAATAATAATATGATGATACTTTCAAAACCGTTGCCGGCAGTTAAATTCAAAATCAAAACATAAAGTTGCACTCAAATAATAATAAACAAATATAGAACGCACAGTTTTAACGATGTAATATTCCTATACCTACTCACTTAAAGCCTCAATAGCTCAACGGTTGAGGAGCGAACTGAATGCCGAAAGGTCGGCGGTTCAAATCCCACCCATTGCACTATTGTCGAACCTACTCCTAGCACAAGCTTTACGCTTAGTTGGAGGGGAAAGGGGAATATTAGTCATGATTAGCATGGCTAATATTCTTTTTTTTTAACTTAAGCTTTTTTGTAAGTACTTCAAAACAATAAAAAATACGTAATTAAGGCAGATGTAGGTACTATGATAATAATATGGCCTATAATAATAATATAGTTGGGGTTTTCCGTATATTATTATTGCTCAAATTATTCATAGGAAAAAATCAAAATCGTTTTCCTCAAACCTTTAGCTTAGTTTCTAATTAGATATATAATCAGGATTCTACTCACGTTTAATCCGAAGAGCAAAACAACGAATCTCGAAAGGCGCCGCATGTTGACCGATCTAGCAACTCGACCGCACTGACTTGTGGCATCTTAAATGGACATATATAACATTATATAAAACATTTCAAGTCCAATGACTAGCTTACATACTTGAGATATTCTTCAAAGATAGGTACGAGCAGGTATTCCATCATTGAAGCCTCGCACACATGTAGGTACAAGGATAATAAAATTAATGTAATATAACGTACCTATACCAATAGTCCTATACTGACTATTAATTCTAATAAATGATTAATTTCTTATGCAAACAGTAAGTTCTCGGAGAAACATGTGTAACCTACAGCGCTTTGAATGGTTCTTTAAGAGTTTAGGCGCTTTTTCACGGTTCATTTTCAGCTCACGGCAACAACATCCCATGTGCCGAGATTAACGCGTCGCTTAGGTACGTATTTCTTCGAGAAGCATGCTTTTTGAGTCAGCGAAAAAATAGATTGTATGTAAATACATTATGTATGGAATAACTACGTAGGTAAGTGACAATTTTTTACTCTTATACCTAGATATTGAATGAAAAAGAACGGTTACTTCGCTTGATAATATTCCCAACAACTTATTAAAAAAACAATTAGGTGTTGATTGCATTTAAACGCCATACGATAATAAACACTCTTTTAATGTAAAGCTAGCTCAATTTTGTACTGTAGGTACAGCGAATAGCGATTAAGTTTTATACGTAGTTTACGGACTTTAGGCTATTAAATCGTAGCATTATTTATATTCTGCAGGTAATAAAGGAGCATCATATCAATTTTTTTTACTAAATAAACAATCAAGCCCGTTGATAAACTGATAACTAACTTAGGTATTTTTTCAAAAAACTCTTGGTAGAAACAACGTTGTTTTAAAATGTAAACCAAGATCACTTACCTAGATTTATTTCCTACAGACGGAATGTGAGAGTTTGAGATGTACCGATACGTATTTTTATATAGTTGCATTGATAAAATGAATTATTTCGTCTACTGAGAATTATATCACCTTATTTCGTATTCTAATTTCAACATCATGACCGCAGTGACATTTAAAAGTTGAGATAATAAATTTAATTCCCGCAAACAGTCCAATTTAATATTTCTTGCTACACAATAAGAACGATAATTCGATAATCTGCGAGAATTTATAACCTTTTAGAACTATTTTGGTATCGTGAAATTAGGTTACGTCTCTATAGTGCATTAAAATGTCTATGCATTGTAGAGCAAAATACACACGATTACCTTAGCCGAGAACCTAATAAGAGCTAGAACAAAATTATTTTCCATTTGTTACCAAATGCCAAGGATAAATCTAAAATCGAGTTGATGATAGTATTTTTTTACAGGGCTTTTAAAAAGCCCAAATCTACGCTGGAAAAAATTGCGGGCAAAAGCAAATTAATTTATAAAAAAACTGGCCAAGTGAGAGTCAGACTCGTGCACCGAGAGTTCCGTACAGTCGTATTTTTTCGACATTTTGTACGATAAATCAAAACTATTAAGCATAGAAATAAATAAAAACCTGTTTTAGAATGTACACGTAAAGCCCTTTCGTATGATACACCACTTGGTATAGTAATCTTTTTTGAAAGTTGAAAATACAAATTATTTGTTCATGAACACATTTTTTTGTGACGTAGGTACCACAAATTCACAGTTTTCGATTTATTCCTTTACTTGTGCTATAAGACCTACCTACCAAATTTCATGATTCTAGGCCAATTGGAAGTACCCTATAGGTTTTCTTGACAGACACGACGGACAGACGGAGAGACAGACAGTCAACAAAGTGACCCTATAAGGGGTCCTTTTTCCTTTTGAGGTACGGAACCCTAAAAATAGGGGAAATACCAGAATATCAACGCGTCATACCTAGGCAGGTGTATAAACTTATCGTCTATTTATTTTATGAAGGTATTATGAATAAGAATAGCTTAAAAACTAATAGATGTCATACCTACCTAATTGATATTCAACAAAGCGTCTGCGCATTCATATTTTTATCATCTCATTGCTAATGACGAAGATAAATATCATTGCCTATTCCTAATCTAGGTATAACCCGGCAAAAAAATACCTAGGTACCTACCTACTCTACAGCAAAAAATTTAATTGAATCAACGTTTTGGGACGGACATAAATCAAAAACTTTATGATTTGAACCTATAATTTTATCTCTGTATCAAAATATATAAAATTGTATGCTCAGGTAGGTACTTAAATCCTAATCCTAATTAATATTATAAATGTGAAAGTGTGGATGTTTGGATGTTTGTTACTCAATCACGCAATAACAACTGGACGGATTTGGCTGAAACTTGGAATGGAGATAGATTATACCCTGGATTAACACATAGGCTACTTTTTATCCCGGAAAATCAAAGACTTCCCACGGCATTTTTAAAAACCAAATTCCACGCGGACGAAGTCGCGGGCATCAGCTAGTATTTTATAATTCTATAGTTAGGTACACAGATAATTTAGGTAAGTAGGTATTATTTTAATTTTGATAATTACGATGACGTGTAACTAAATATTTATTTTGTGCATATTAATAACTGAGGTTATTAATATGCACAAAACTAAATAAAAATTCGTTAATTCCCTAACACCTGCAGATAAATTATTATTGAAATCTGAAAGTCAATAGTACGAGTAAGTTTTTTTTCTTATAGATTTTTTTTTTAAGAATATTAGCCATATTAAATGACTAATATTCCCCTTTCCTCTCCAATTAAGCGTCAGGCTTGTCCTCGGAGTAGGTACGACAATAGTGCAATGGGCGGGATTTGAACCGTCGACCTTTCGGTTTTCAGTCCACTCCTATACCGGTTGAGCTATTGAGGCTCAAATTGATACCTATACTATTGTAAAAAATTGAAATAAATAATAGGTACTGTAAGGGCTCATCCGTGAAATCACGGATTCCGTAAAAATATGAATTGAATGAGTACATATTATTACCTATACCAAAGTACCTACCAATAGAAAGTTTGATAACTATACCAAGTGGGGTATCACCGTATCATATAAAAGGGCTTTTAGGGCTTACGTTATAAAACAGATTTTTATTTATTTTTATGCATAAAAGTTTTTGATTTATCGTGCAAAATGTCGGAAAAATTCGACTGTAATATGGGTACTGATAGTATAGGTAGGTACCTACTGATTGTTGAATCGAATCACTAGTTATATCGGATTTATAAGTGTCGTCATTAAACCAGACTCCGACCCACATTCAATACTTTCACCCGACCTAAGGTTGCCCGCACGCAGGACAACGCAACGCAACGTGTTAATTGATTTTAGTACAAGCTACCAGAGGCAGATTATCCTTAGGGCAAACTAGGCACGTGCCTAGGGGCGCGGGGTTACGAAGGGGCGCGCTTTCATGTAGAGTTCCATTACCTGGCCTACCTAATTAAATTATCCCTTCTAATATCATCTTGGAGTGACCGAAACTGCCTCTTCTTTAATATAGCAAAGTGTCATGACGTGATGCTCTTCACTCGTTCACATAAATAGTATAATCGCCTACTACCAGCTATATGCAATCAGACGATTTCTCGTTCTTTCTAAGTTAGTAAAAATTTTAATATGGTTGTTAGAGGGGTGCCTACATATGAGATGCTTGCCTAGGGCGCTCTCGACATTTAATCCGCCTCTGCAGGCTAGCTTCCTGCTTCACTTAATTACTTCTCTTTCTTAGGTTCTTTATAGGGTTCTGCAGTAAACCAAGGAACCCTAAGTTTCGTCCAGTGACCAGTCCTTCCTAAGTGCCTGACATACAGTCATGTCTGTATGTCAGCCATTTTGTTTAGTGCTTTTTATTAGTACCTAGGTAGAGTGCATTCAAAACTGTCACGCCTTACATCACTTAAGTAACTATTTACTTATTCTACACCATTAGTTTGACTTTGAATGGCTCCAACTTAATATTACTTTATCGTATTAAAACAATATTTTTAACAAGTAGGTGTCATAATATTTATGCTAAAAACTTTAGCAGTCTCATTTCTTCAAATAGGTAGATACTTATTCAAGGTTTTTGTTCAAAACAATATATTTTTAAAAATAGTTTATGTAAGTGCTTAGAATTAAACATAATTTTAATTCACACCAAGGTTCTAAGCCACTATTTAAATTATTTTAGCACTAGCCTCGAATCTTAAGCAAGCAAAATAATCCATAAATCTCTTGTTATGAATCTATGATCACGTTCACGTAAAGTAGTTTTTATAATTACTGTTTTTTATTTACACTAATAAGTACATAGTACATACCTACTTATAAGATTTGGATGTGTAGACGCCCTTATATCTTATCGAATATCGAGCCCAATACCGATTAGAAATCTCATAAAATATCGATAAAGTACCTACCTAAACAATGATTATTGATTATTAAGGATAGTAATAAAATTATCAATCACTACCTACCCATATTATAAAAATAAATGCAAAAGTGTGTTTGTTTCCTAGTTTCTCCATCAATCACTCTGCAAGTTGCAACGGAGCGACGTGTTTTTTTCCATGAATATAATTAAACACCTGGAGAGTGACAAGCTACTTAGTTTTACTATAAGTAGGTACATAGCTATTTGAAGTTTTTTTTAAAGCAAAAGTTTCAAAATTCAATTCAAAATTCAAATTTCAAAATTCAAATTGCAATGTCAATGCAGATTTATCCGGTACAGCGCGTCTAGAATGCATACTATTAGCCTAGAAACCATCCAAGTCAATGTCAAGACTCAAAATTGAGGTCTCCTATATTATATGTATACTTACCTTGTTTACATTGGAAAGTTATCAGAATTTTGTAAGCTCCACGTCTACTTGGGCTTTTATAATGTATGGTAATCAGTCCGATAGAATTTAAATCCTTGATCCTGTGCAGTATGCACTTCCTTAGGTCTACACAAGTTCGTACATAGGCTGTTAAATAAAAAACCAGCCAAGTGCGAATCAGACTCGCGCACTGAGGGTTCCGTAGCACAGTCGTATTTTTTCGACATTTTGCACGATAAATCAAAAACTATAATGCATAAAAATAAATAAAAATCTGTTTTAGAATGTACAGGTAAAGCTCTTTCATATAATACCCCATTTGGTATATCTTACTGTAAAAGTTGAAAATACTAATTATTTGTTCATGAACACATTTAATTTTTTTTTTGTAATCTAACCACAAATTCACTCAATTAAATTTTTCAGATTTTACCCCTAATGTCTGCTATAAGATCTACCTACCAAATTTCATGATACTAGGTCAACGGGAAGTACCCTGTAGGTTTCTTGAAACACACGACAGACAGACAGACAACGAAGTGATCCTAAAAGGGTTCCTTTTTTCCTTTTGGGGTGCGGAACCAGTACGGGTAACGTAAACCCTAAAAAAAATAAGACTAGTAGGTAATCCTTAATTTTCTGCTTCAGCGTTTCGACCAATCACCGGCCCGTTACTGGGAACGGGTCTTCTCCCGAATGAATGATATGGAGAATTCTCAAGCATGCAGGTTTTCTCACGTTTTCCTTCACCGATGTCAAAACTCCGAAAAGTAAGAGGTGCGTGTCGGGCTCGAACCCCAGACCGAACAGGAGGCTGAAGTCTTAACTACTAAGCTATCACCGCTTTATTTCGGTTTTTAGCTGTCAAAATCATTGGTTTTTTATTCTAAAGCTGGTATATCAACTAACTATCAACTTCTGTCACGTAGAGTTCACGGCGTGGCATCGTTTTTGAAGCTAAACAATGTCAAGGTTCCATAAGGTTAACATTAATGAAGAATAGGTAACCCGTAGCCGCGATTCGAGCCGCAGCGTCTTCGTTTTCACGCCTGTGGCTAAGTAACTGTAAAAATAGGCGATCGAGCTCGCACGTCTTAAGACAGTTATCCATATACTTATTGGAATGACACACAAGCGACAGTCCTTACTTACTCGCTTCTGAGTTCTGAATCTTCATTCGCTCGTGCGCCAACCGTCCGTTAGTTCGTCACGGGCTCGAATTTAGCTCGAAAACTATGCTGTGTATTTAAAATTCCTTTACCTTGAAATTTAAAAAGTAAAACGTGTTTGACGTGAATTTAGGCGGGAACGTAAAAATGTGGCGCCATTTTGTATTCTTCTTTGTTCTACTTTGTGTTTTTAATCTGTGCGAGATGAAGAAAAGGAAAATGGACTATCCTACTGATAAACAACTAACGTTGCAAAGGAAAGAGACTACACCTGTGGATTTTACGAGACTTTTGGTGATGAGAGTGGTGTATGGATTGGCCAAGGTCATGGGTTTCCAAGAGCCGGTTGGCGAATTTTTGAACGGTGCGCTGGTTCCACCTGGCGCTGATGATGATGATGACTTCGATGATGACGACGATGACAGCTTTTTCGACGACTATTAATTAATGATGTAACTGACTGTTTATATTGTTTTTGTACATTTTAGCTGATAAGACCTATTGCATTTATTACGTGTTTTTATGCTAGGAAATGATACCAAATGTTATTGCATTTAACTTATTTCATATTTTTAGTAAGAGCGAGCGTATTTTTTGTATCTCACTCACATATTAGGAATATTACTGTTTATATAAGTTAAAAATTCAAGTAGGTACCTAATTATGTAAAGTACCTACTTAATATTTATATTTTTTCAAAATTATTTAATGTTATATTTATTCGATTAGGTAGTACTAACAACAGCGTGTTTTCGAAATTACTATTTTGAACCGTTATTAATTTGCTCAACCCCGTTTAATTTACTTGATTTAACAAATTACCTATTCATTTATTTGTGTTGTATTTAACTATAAAAGATAGATTTAATAAAGTATATGATTGAATAACCATGTAAGTACCTGGTAGACGTAGTAATTTATTGTATTTTTAGAAAAACTTGTAAATAAAAACGATTTTCACAATTTTCAAGTAAGTACCTACTAAGTATTTCTTATTTAAAAGCGCTATTTAGACAGGTTGTCTAAAAATCCTAATATACTATACTACATATAATATACTACCTAGTTACCTAGGTAAAAATCAAAGTAGGTCGCCTTACACATAAACATATTGCTAAAACCTAAAATCAATAGGTACCTACCTACTTGATTTTGGACATCTCTTACCAACGTCTCCAAGATGATTTAAATGGGTAAAAATTGCAACTATAAACCTACTCAATATAAACAAACCGAATGATGCGTAGTAAATTAATTAACTATGTACTTAATACATTGATACTTTGTAGCTCGTTTCATTTCTTAGGGTTGGCACCAAGGCCTGTTTAGGATTGCAGGCGTTTGGCCGCCCACAGCCACTGCGGGTTCCGGGACACTCACCGACCTTGGTTTTCTGGTTCACTGCGCTCCAGCGTTGGGATTTTCCAGCATTAATAAACTAAAAGCGCAGCAGCTTCAAAACACGTCCATTTAGTTTCAGTTGCAGTGAAGAGGCCTCAGGCCAAAGGGGAGATTTACAGATCAAAACGCAGTTAAGACACAGATTATATACAAAATTTAGTTATGGGAATTACTAAACAAGGCCTTCGGGATCCATCTTTTAATACGAATCCACGAAAAATCAGCTACACAGGACAATACACTTTCGTGATACCTACTATAACTGACTCTTCAAATTAAAATAAACACGTAGCCTTACATAAATTGTTTTAACTGACGACTGAAAAGTTAGGTCTTTTAAAACTACTGCTTGGCCAGTAGGTACAGTACGCGGCAGAAAATATCGTACATCTACCTTTAGAATGAGATTTCAGCTTTGTAGAGCGTTGTCTCTGTCACTCATACCTATGTGACAGTATGTCGGTTTCACCGATAGAGACACCGCTCTACAAAACCTAATCTCTTTCTAAAGGCTTCGCTGTCCACTTTACTTTCTTTTTCTCTCTATTGTAAAAGTTTCTGGTACAAAATAATAAATTAAATTAAATGATCAGTCAGATGTACAAAGTACATACCTACACTCGTGTCTAACCAAGATTAATACGAAGTTATTATTTATTTCTTTGTTCCGATGTTGCCAACCCTGTTTTCCAGTGAAAGTAATACCAGCTATTCAAGCGAGACATGACTTTAATGTACTCTTGCTATTTAGCGTTTTAAAAACTCGGGATAGTTTGTATCAAATTGAGTGTAAAATCTTTATTCAAATTAATTTTCTATAAAAATTTTGGTACATAATTAATACGCTTGGTAAATAACACGGTTATTTTCTGAATATTTTTGCAAAAAATATAAAGAACGTCTGTTACTAGGTCACGGTTGCCGCGCTTTTTGAATATTTGAAAATTTGCAAATTTTAGAACGCGACCGAAAACAAGAACAACCGTGACTCTTGGCCAATTTTATTAAGGTTGCCTAACCTTTTCTTGTTCCTATTCTCTCTGCTTAACTACTGCTCTCGATTGGTATTGAATTGGGTTGGGTATTTGACTATATTAAAAATTATTTTTAAGTGATTTTTAAATAGAGATCTTTTTATATATAATATATAAAATAATAAATTTATATAATATATAAATTTATATATAAAATATAATAGATATATATTTTTAAACAGACTTCCAAAATACGTAAAATCCACGTCCTTTGTTATTATCGATTAAACTAAAAAAGTACGCCATTATGGTGTGACCCAAATTCCAGTATTTCATAGAACATCGCATAATAAGTGCGCGTCAAAGAATTTCTAAGTACTACTTCGTAGGTGCACGTTTTGATGTTTGATAAAAAGTTACTGATTTGACTAGTTGTCAAATAGGTACCGTATTCGTTGATTAACAAATGGTTGAAGATAACAATATTATTCAGGAAACCTGTTATACCTATTCGTATTTTTTTAGGCAACCCGCGGCATATTCGTTTATGTATTGACAAAAAATACTTTTATCTAGCTGAGTACCGGGTAAAAAGGGTCTGTGGAAATCGGGATCTCAGACCAAAAGCGATTCATCTACTTAGTCAGACAGGCAGACAGTCAGTTATTTGTAAATAATTAATATTCCATGTCCAGACACACACTCGATAGCTCCATATGCCTGATGACTCGGTGAAAGGAAGTTCCAATAAGGACGTGCTACCTACTCAGTTACTTTTACGAGAGAAAGTAATGACATTTTTTACACGAAAGCAATTTGCAATTTACTAAACAGACCACCTTTAGTGGTAAAATATTTATTCAAAAATCTCATTTTTAAGTAGATAGTTGGTATAAGTAGGTATTTGTTTATTGTTATTACTAAAACATTAATATATTGGTGAAATAAAACTTTTCATTGTTTTAAACATTTATTGCATTCCAAACATCAAAAAGGACCTTCATGTTTTTTAACGTCGTTTTAAAAGATCATCATTTTCATCTTTTTTTAGGATTCCGTACCTCAAAAGGAAAAACGGAACAGTTATAGGATCACTTTGTTGTCTGTCTGTCTGTCTGTCTGTCGGTCTGTCAAGAAACCTACAGGGTACTTCCCGTTGACCTAGAATCATGAAATTTGCCAGGTAGGTGGGTCTTACAGCTGGCTTTAGGGGGAAAATCTGAAAACCGTGAACACAACCGTTTTTTTTTGTGTGGTTACATCACACAAAAAAAAATTGTGGTCATGAACTAAAATTAGTACTTATTTTCAATGTTCGAAATAAGACAACTATATCAAGTGGGGTATCATATGAAACGGCTTTACCTGTGCATTCTAAAACAGATTTTTATTTATTTTTATGCATCATAGTTTTTGAATTATCGTGCAAAATGTCGAAAAAATACGACTGTAGTACGGAACCCTCGTTGCGCGAGCCTGACTCGCACTTGGCCGGTTTTTTATAATAATGATCAAAAATTTAAAATAGAAGTTTTGGTCATAAATTTTCATTACAGTCAAGGAACCAGGAAGGTTGATCATCGTAAACTTTATAACGTTTAAAAAGTACTTCATCATCACTATCATCAGATTCATGATTTTTATCGCCAGTCTTATATTCATCTCGTCTCTCAACTACATCATCAACATTACCGAATTTATCTTGGGTACAAATGACGTCATCATCATCATCATCGTCAAGATTATCGACAAATACTCTATCCTGTGTACATGCGACATCATCATAATTTTGAGTACAAATAACATCATCATTGTCGAAATTGTCCTGTGTGCTAACTACATGATCAATATCATCAAAATTATCAAAACCTCTATGTTCTGTATAAACTTTATCATTTTCATTATCATCACCAGGTTCATCATTTTTGGTGCCTTGATCATATCCATTCATTTTCCGTATCAGATCACCCCATTTCAATTTCGTATTACAAAATGGGCAATAACCATTTATCGGAATATATTCACCCGGCGAAAGAAATAGGTTTGCCAAACAATTGATATGTGATACTAGTTCACAGGTCGCGCTTGTACAACTGAGTTTTTCCGTATCTTTCAAGTAACCAGAACACAATAGGCACTCTATGGTGGGAACGGAGGTAATGTCTTTGGTTTTCTTGTGGTTGTAGCTTTTAACTGGGCCTTGGATGACGGTCATGTGATCGGGTGGTTTTCTTTCAGGCTAAAAATGTATTAAAGGATAACGTTAATGCTTATTACATAGAGGTACTTAAAAAAAATGACAACTTTCAAGTCTCTCCAAAAAGCTCTAGCTGCATGCAGGCTGATGGATAGGTGGATGGATGGATTAGTTGACAGAGAGGCATGTCACCTTGATGAGTTACAACAGCACATCGATATCCATACTTCCATACTAATATTATAAATGCGAAAGTATGTCTGTCTGTCTGTCTGTCTGCTAGCTTTTCACAGCCCAACAGTTACACCGATTTTGATGAAATTTGGTACAGAGTTAGCTTATATTCCGGGGAAGGACATAGGCTATTTATTTCGGAAAATTAAAGAGTTCCTATGGGATTTTTAAAAAACCTTAATCCACGCGAACGAAATCGCAGGCATCATCTAGTAGTATTATAATATCATTCAATTTTGCTAGGTAAGCAACATTTAGCCAAGTCGATAAGTAGATGGGTGACAGACAAATCTGAATGGCATTTTCATTTCCCAGTTTAGACTGCCCATGTTTAGTAAAAAAAAAGGGAGGAAAGAGCATGTGGGTCACCTGATGTTAAGTGATACCGCCGCCCATGAACATTTGCAGCTCCAGAGGAACCGCCAATGCATTGCCGGCCTTTCAGGAATTTGTTGGTCCATAATATTGTTAATATTAGGTATATATATATATAGTCAAAATAAAATTTGGACTTCACTTAATTGTATGCTGATCTAAGAACTGGGAACCCACCGCATTGCTATTCCAAGCAAACCCCTACGATAGAGCCTAAAGGTAAGGGGTCACCACCCTCGCAAATGAGTAATATGGTGCAGATAGAAAGAGACTGTCTTGATACCTCTAACTGAATGAATACTTACAGGAAACTCCTCTCTATATTCATTTTCCAGCCACCTTATCATCAAAGGAAGTCTACACCATGGGCCGACTCTCAACATTTCGCTTAGGACTCTGAGTTTGAACTGATACTCAGTTTCTTTTCTGGGTATTTTCTTTAGGTCTAGGTGTTGCAATCTTGTCGTTTTGTTTGGATTTTGCCAAGCCCATTCAAACTGTGATTTAAATTTTATAAGTAAGTTGAACTTAGGGTGAGATCTATAGAGCGCACTCTGACCTAGCTTAGACTTAAGTCAGAGTTAAAACGAGACAAATTTATATCTCTCACATAAATCTCTTGTTTTAACTCAATCTTAAGTCTGAGCAAAGTCTAAGTGCGCTCTATAAATCTCAGCCTAAGTATAGTAATTGCTTAGTGTTAAAGGTTGAATTGATAAATTCAACTTACTCTTAGTGCTGATATATTGTTTGGGAATCCATGGATTATCATTACCATTTTCCTAAAATGAATAAGGATATTATGACATAATATACATATTACAGTATGCGGCCGAAAGTGATGAACATCAGCCTTTAGAATGACATTTCAGCTTTGTAGAGTGTTGTCTCTGTCACTCGTACCCATATGACATTTTGTCTGTCTCAACGACCGAGACAGTGCTCTACAAATCTGCTATCTCCTTCTAAAGATCGATGTTCATCACTTTCGGCCGCGTACTGTACCTAGGTATTCAAAATAATAAAAATATTATAGTAAATACTAGAATATGATGCCTGCGACTTTGTATAATATATTATGTGGATTTAGGTTTATTTAAAACTAGCTTATGCCTGCGACTTCGTCCGCGTAGACAAAACAAATTTTAAACCCCTATTTTACACCCTTAGGGTTGATCTTTAACAATGAGATTTTAACATATGAGCTTAATAAAATATATGTCATACTGCTAATTGCAAAAATATTAAAAAGCTTCTTTATAGACACTTCAAAACTGACAGACTTTCATACAAACTTAAACCCCTATTTTACCCCTTTAGGGGTTGACTTTTGAAAAATCCTTTCTTAGCAGATGCCTACGTCATAATAGCTATCTGCATGCCGAATTTCAGCGCGATCCGTCCAGTAGTTTGAGCTGTGCGTTGATAGATCAGTCAGTCAGTCAGTCAGTTACCTTTTCCTTTTTTATATTATATTGATCACCTGGGAAATCTTTTAAAAGTAGCCTATATAATGATGTCCCCAAGATGCAAATTAGCTGTGTACTAAATAGATGAAGCCCACAACTTTGTCCACGTGGATTTAAGTTATTCAAAAAACCTGAAAAATTTAAGATTTCCTAAGAACTCTTTAATTTTCCAGGGCGAAGAGTACCATACTGTGTCCGTCCTTGGTAGGCAAGGTATCTCTGTACCCTCAAAATCTGATGAACAGATGGGAAAGCTAGCAGCCAGACAGAGAACACACTTTTGCATTTATAATATTAAGTGTAAGTACCTACATGACAGGTTGAGATTGCAATGATCGGGGTATGAGGCGGGGCGACGCCCCGCACACTCGAACATCACCCGCGCTCGCCCGCACCGGGTAAGCGCGAGGGCTGTGCGGGTGTGCGGGGCATTCCCTCTCCGATTGCCATCTCGACCTGTCGCCTACTATACCTATGGACGACAGAGAACGTCCTACATGCATACACCGTAAAAATGTAGTCCTTATCATTTTTTGAACGAATTTTTGGACTGAGAAATTAAAGCGTGAGAAAGTTAAGGTGTTACCAAGGTCCTCGATTGCTAGTCCTATGCGCACCACCAGCCCAGGTACCTCTATTATGCTGCATTATTCTTCTATTTGGGTCTCTAGTGTATCCTATGTAAGTGCGACCCTTATATGTTGGATTTATATTGTAAAGAAGGTAGACTCCGTAAAAATCTTCAACTACTTCTGGTTCACACATTATCAATGATTTAATTTTTGAAATTAACACAAAAGCATTTGAAATTAGGAAAACAGCATAAAGTCATATTGTTTGTAAACAAAACAAAAGGCACAGGCACAGACAGTACACCACCAACTTATTGTAGCTGTCAAAATGTCGACTACAAGGATTTAATTCATTCATTACTTGGTGAATACAGTGGCTCTACCGCGGTTGTTTGACAGCTACAATGTCACGATCGCAGTCATCTCTGATTGGTTAATGCTCGCTCACTATTGGCCACAATGCATTGTTGCAACAAGAATCGCGCAAATTCAGCCAATCAGAACAATTGAGATTGTAATAATGATTTTAGACAATCGCCCTCCAGATTAAAAATACATACTAAAGCAGTCTGTGGCTGACACTTGACATTGACAAAGCTCAAAAAGGCTAGAACCCAGAGGTCGTAAGTTTTTAGAGTTTCCTTATTGTCTTATAGAAAACAGTTCATTGGACTGCTCTAGCTTAACTAAATTTTCACAAGTAAGAAAGAGACAGTAATACGTTTTTAGTTTTTAAGAGAAAACATAACCATAAAGCGATTCGGCCGAACTTTGTGTTTAACATCCTACTTGAAACAATAGATAGGTACCTACACGTAATAGGAAGGATTGTGCTTACTTCGTACATTCATATAGTACCTATCGAATTTTATTAATAACCATTAGCATTAACCAAAATGTGAATTTATACGAAAAAAGTGCCTACACATTATCAAAACTGAAAAAAACTAGTTCGTAATTTCTGCTCAAACTAAATTTAGTTGCCAAAACTACCTATTAGTATAGTACGATCTTATTTACAACTGTTCGTCATAATTTGTATCCTTTTCTGCAGGCAAAATTATGAAAGAGATAGCAATAGATTTAGACGTATCATTTTAGTTTAGTTTAGAGTTTGTGTACATAACAAACGGTATTAGCCTCAATTTAATAATAAAATTTGTAGGTAAGGTTATCAAGTATTTATCGATAACTAGCTGATGCCCGCGACTTCGTCCGCGTGGAATTAAGTTTTTTAAAAATCCCGTAGGAACTCTTTGATTTTCCGGGATAAAAAGTAGCCTATGTCACTCTCCAGGTCTTTATCTATACAAAAAATTACATCAATCCGTTGCGACGTGATTGAAGGACAACCAACAAACAAACACACTTTCGCATTTATATAAGGGTACTTGAATTTAGGGAGTGAGGCTACTTTTCATCCCGAAAATCAAAAAAATTCCACGGGATTTTAAAAAACCTAATTCCACGCGGTGAAGTCCCGGGCATCAGCTAGATGATACATAAATTAAATAGCACGTGAGAAGTCATTTTGTACGCATAATATAATAGATCTATATTGTGTTTATTATAAGATCTCTTTGGCACTTGAGTGACATTAACAGGGGGGCGCTGGCACTTGAGTGACATTAACATGGGGGCGCTGTTGTAGAACAAAGGCTTAGACTATTCAAACAAGAACAAAGGCTGTGAACAAAGGGGACACTTGACGATTGAGAAAACAAAGGCTGCCTCCTTCAACATATTCGTCTGAAATCTCCTGACTTTCAGGGGAATATGTTGAAAATCGAGTAAGTTTTGTGTGATGATTTTAACGGAACCCATGTTTCCACGCCGAGAAAGAGTAATAAAACCTTTGAAAGGTCCTGAACCTTTCAACCTATAATAATTTATTTTGAGTTATTAGGTAGCTACCTACCTAATAACTCAAAATACCGTCCGTACCTACCGTCTACTAAAATATTTGTTTTCGTGTAACTTTGACCATTTAGGCAGCGCACGCCTCGGAAACTCAAATGAGAGGATTTTTTCCGACTTATTTCAATTTTTCTAGGGATCTCTAATTTTTTGAGAATTAAAAGCTTCCTCTTGAATCACTCTATTTGCTGGTGAAAACCGCATTAAAATCTATTGCTTAGTTTAAAAGATCTACGCGTTCAATATATCGACACCTCCACGTAAGTTGTTGTAAGCCACAAAATTGGCATTTTGCGTTTTTTACATAACAATGCCTATTTTTATCTATTTTACACATTCAAATTTAAAAAATGCTAAAAATGCTATTTTTTAAGGTACTTATGAGACGTATAATGTTGTATTTTACAAACGATGACGACGTAAAACATCACATCGACCTTTACAACGTTTTACGTAGGTCGAAGTCACGCATTTGCGCCTTGTATGTAACACATACAACAGATCACGCCGGACTTCAAACACCAGGTTTGTGAGTCAAGTCTCCGATATATCTCGGTTGTCTACGCATTTTTTTATTCTATTATCATATTTTACTAAGTTAATAGTGATGCCAAGCTAAACTATTGTATAGATTACTTACAACAATTTACGTCGTTGAGGATACAAAAAACTGTGTTGTATAAGACATACAAACCGTTTACGTTGCAGAATTATATTGATTTTGTGTTAAGTAATACATACAACATTTTACATCGGCATTTGTACTCAAAATTTTATTGTATGATCACATGCTATATTTTACGTTGCTATGACATTTTTTTTTTCTTACATACAACATTGCACGCCAATAAAACAAAGCTAAAGTTTCGATGATGACGATGTAAACCTATGATAGATAGTGAAATAAGTACTCGCTTATAATACCACTAGGATATCATGTAAGTAACCAAAAATCAACACAATATTGTATTATTTCAGAGCCTACCTTACCAATAATAGGTTGGTAGGGACTGTCCAGGTGGTTGAGACTTTCTTACGACCTATCGTCCGAAAATAATAAATAATTTCTATGACCATACTCTCAAGCTCATGGAAAAAAAGACAACAAATGTGACTACAATCTAGAGCAGATGCATTTGCCTACCGGTAGATCTCTGATACACAAACACGCAACTTCGGAACTTTAACGCCGGATATAAGATACCATACCAAGTTCTTTGGGCACATTACGAGGAAGAGTGTTACCATCGAACACCTCGTGGTATAAGGTCAGGTGGAGGGTACACGGGCCACGTGGGCGTTCCCCAACTAGGTGGACAGACTTAATCCACTCCGCACCAACACGCCTGTCTCCACGTGTGCACATAATGCCACCAACAGAAGTCGCTGGAGGGAGATCGCACGAGCATCAGTGAAAAATTCATAGCCACGACCACTCTGTCAAGAGTGAACGACTCAGAAGAAGAAAGATATCATAGAGTGGAGCAGAGCTTAAAAATATTGGCAAAATATAAGAGCATGGCACAGGAGCGTAGTGGTTCTTATTATTTATTTTCAAAATTTTAAAAGATGATTTGTTTGTAGTGTAACGGTCCTGTTCTTCAAAAAAGGCGATACACCTTAATAAATAATAGTTTATTCACTGGAATTTGCATACAGAAGCAGTTTTTGTATTAATTGAGTCACCTTACACATTCTACTAGGTACCTTCTGGTGTGCAAATTAATAGTGAATCTTATATTCAGTTAATTTGGTTTATTGCATACCTGTAATTACAAAGTTAAACATTACTCAAGAAGAACATAGACTCATTTCGCTTTAGAGACATGTCTACAAGCTGTTGTTATCGTAAGTCAGTCTAATAGGTTCGACGACTTTCAGCATCCTGAACAAGCTTGATTCTCAAATCTTAAGCACCATAGATCACATTCAGAAGCTGCAACATTTTATACATACATATAACTGAAGACTATAATCGGCCACTTTGCTAAGCGTTTGTGAACTTTGAGAAGCTTTCGATTCAGTGGAAATTTGGGCTGTATTAAGGTCGCTATTGAGATTCCGGATTGACTACCGGTACATACAAATGCTGAAGTAGGTACCTGTACGAAAACACCACCATGTCAGTCCACATACAGGGCCAGACGAGGAGACCAATCCAATTGCAGTGACAGAGAGTAACACTTAACGGGAGACGCAACTCTCCGAGGCTCTTTACTGCTACTTTAGAACACGTCTTTAAGCTTCTGGATTGGAATGAACTTGACATTAACATCAATAGCTACTCACCTTCGATTTTTCGATGACATAGTTGTTATCGCAGAGACTGGGAAACCGGATGTACTGCACAGTGACCTTATTAAAGTTTCATAACAGGTGGGCCTGAAAATGAACATGACTAAGACGAAAAGCATGTCTAATACCTATGTTTCGGCCCACCCAGTAGTCTTTGAGAGCTCTTTGCTCAAAATTATAGAAGAGGTGTAAAACTGGACACACAACCAAGTTAGGTAAGTCGAGTAGGTAATTTCGAGAAACAGATCAGCCACCGAGTCCGATTCAGCTAGGCAGCGTACGGAAACTAAGTCTTCGAACAGCGCATGTTGCCAGTGATGACATAATATTATGGATTTGAGATGTGACACATAAGAAAGTTCAGAGTCACTAAGTGGGTGATGGAGACAGCTATACTTGAAGTTTCTCTACGTGATCAAATCTGCAATGAGGATATTTGTCCAAAAGCCAGAGTACCTGACATGAACGGTTTGGGAAGCTGAAGTGGCAATGGCCGGGGCAAATAATTCAAAGGACTCATAGACGTTGGGGTCCTAAAGTACTTGCACCTCACACCAGAAAGCGCAGCGTTGGCAGACCCACACTATGTATACAAATGACATCGAATGAGTCTCAGGGAGCCGCTGGATTCAGGAGACGCAAGAGCGTGGTGACTGAAAGTCCCTACAAGAGACCTATGTCCAGCAGAAGACTTCTATTTGTTGAAAATGATGAATAGTATCACACATACAATACTATTTTATAATTTAAGCAACGTACACCGTTGTAATTAACACATACAATGACACACAGTCCTTGTTTTCCCCTGTAAGTTGTTGTAAGTATCACATACAACATTTTCCAAAGATAAAACACCACGTAAAATGTTGTATGAACAAAATCTCAGAAATTTGAAGTATTTTTACTAAATATTTTTCAGAATAGTTAAAAGTACTGTAAATTATAACCATATACCGAATTTCACAAAAAATATTGAAAAATGAAGCTTTAATTTCAATTTGTATCTTTAAAACGCTCTACTGAAAGTTGCGGTTTTGGGGATACAACAACTTACGTGGGAGGTGTCGATATAGGTACATAGGTACATACAGACAGCGGGAAGCGAATTTATTTTATACTATGTAGAGATGAGATTTTAGTTTCTTTTGGGGTTTATACGGATTTTTAGTAAAACTACTGCACGGATTTTCATACGGTTTCCACTAATAGAATGGTGGATTATCTGAGAAAGCTTATGCTATAATTTATGAACATTTTGCGGAAAACAGTTATTAATACGTTAATAATTGTGAGTTAAGTCGGATACATTCGTACATTGGAATAAGTAATCATTATTTTTATTTTGTGACATCTCCTAAGATATTATTTTAATTTAAATGAAACTGGCAATTTTGGTTTAAATTAAATACCTGAGATGATGAAAAAAATTTATTTTGATAATGGTACTATGTCAGTAAACACCTTCGAAGGCAAACCACATTTGAAAATCACAAAAATGGTAATTGTGAGTTAACCTCAAAAGATAAATATAGGTACATATTATGTTTGTTCAGACTTTTTAAAATAAACAATTCCATCATAACATTGTTTTCGTGTATCTTAAAACCATTTACGCAGTGCACGCCACGGAAGCTTTTAGTTACGATTTTTCCCGACTTAATTCACATTATTACAATAATTTGCGTAGCTATCTCTAATTTAAAAAATAAATAAACATAGCCTATATCATTTAAGAATAAGTAGTTTTGAAAGAATTTTTCAAAATCTATTTAGCAGTTTCTGAGATTACTTCCTACAAATAAACTTCTCATAATATTATAGTAGGTAAATGAATGATTTATTTATTCAATAAAATGCAAAAGCGATAGATGATGACGGTAAATGCGAAACGTGAACCATGACGTCACGTTTCTGTACGACCAATGGTGATGCGTTTCGCAAATTTAAATTTCACTCGCTCATTTTGCACTTTTTGATTAATAATTTATGCAACAAAAAAATGACTGCGATATAATATTAGCACAATATAAATTTGGGGGAACAGAAATCAAGTAAATTTAAACCACATTATGGTCTCTGTGAACTACAAGCGGCCGAATATAGAAATCTTCACTATCATAGTTTTCACTACTATCTTCACCATTGTAACTACTTTCTTCATCTGAACATACTTCTATGATAAATAGTTTATCTAATTCATTTTTCAAATTGTTTATCTATATCACCATCCTTCTGCCAGCATTTTCCCTTCCCTTCCCCTGTTTCGCCAAATCGAAAACCGATCTTTTTCATATGCTGTCTTAGAATTTCTCGACTACCTTCAAATCCAATTTCTTCTTTAAGTACACAATGTAACTTCTTTATTGTTGGAATTTCATTCCTCATGGTATAAAATTCGTGAATTTTCCGCCGTAAAACACCGATAGCAACATCATCCATCATAAGTTTGTCTTTTCTTATTTTTCTCTTCTTTACTGGTGGCATTTTACTGGATGATTCTTTAGCCAATCTTCCTTCATTTGTAATTCTTACTACAGTACGTAAAGAAACACCTGAAGAACAAAAAAAACATTATTGCATATTAAAGAAATTATTGTATTTATTGCAATCGGCTGGGACTTTGGGATTCCCAGTATGGTAACACTTACCTGTAGCAGCGGCAACTCGATCATTACTCTGTTGAATGGAATTATCGGATCATCCAGCTCTTTCTCCTTCAAAAAAAACTCTGTAACTTTTAACACTACTTCTCTGACACCACTTTCTATTGCTTTCGGCATATTTTTCAAAAATTTAACAAAAACAACACAACATAGAACAGCAATATGCCCGACCAATGCCCACAGAACCACCACAGAACACAGTACCGGAGTCAATGCCGATTGCCGACCGAGCAAATTATCAAAAAGTGCCACTTCACAAGATGGCGGCGTTAGATCCGAATTTGGCCACGTGCCAAAAGATCCTTGTCGTACTGCTCGGAATAAATACCTGTAGAAGGTGTAGGTTGTGACTCTTGCTGTTAAAGCGACATAGCATCTAAGCTATTATTAGAACATGACGAATGATTATTAGAATAGAATAGAAAATAATAGAATAGATTTTAATTCAAGTAAACTTTTGCAAGTGCTTTTGAGTCGTCAACTAGTTTAATTTACCACTGGTTCGGTTATGCCGTTCCTACCGAGAAGAACCAGCAAGAAACTCGGCGGTTGCTCTTTTCAAGAGATCAATTTACAATCAATTTATTTTTGTCCTTATCGTGGTCAGTATTTTTGTTTGTCATAATGTATTTTGTACGTGATATGAGATTGTAGCAAACAACGTGAATTGAGGTTATATGTTGACTCAAGTATTAGAAATAAATAATTGATTTGTTTTGAAAATTTAATATAATGTGTAAAAAACTACTTTTCACGTGCCATTTTAACTCTATGTGTCAAATTGCATGTCAAAAGTACGGTTTTAGTTTTCAATACCTACTGACATTTTCAATACCTATATTCCGTAAAATTGGGGAGATTTCATTTGTTTGCAGTTTTGTTCTACAGCTACTCCTTTGAATGACATTGACAGGAGGGTGCTGTTGTATAACAAAGGCAGACTATTCAAACAAGAACAAAGGGGATACAACTTTAGTTCCAATTTTCACCACGCGTCAAAAGAGCCTTGTCGCACTGTACTCATTAATAATGCTAATCAAAGAGTAAATATATTGACTACAGTAGTGCTAATCAACACAGACTACAAGTGATGATATGATCATTTCGACCATTTTTATCCTTATCACTGTGGCCACTTTTTTTGTTTGTCGAGATGTATTTTGAACGTGAGATCTTGACGAACAACGTGAAGTGAGGTTATGTTGACTCAAATATCTTAAAGAATTAATAATTGATTTGTTTTGTTGTTTTTGAAGTTATTGTGTAATGAAGGGTTGGTGAGCTACAATAACCGAAGCGGACGTAAAATAGAAAGAATAACATTTCACAAGTTAGTAATGTAAGTACTCTGCTTGAGCGAGAGGGACTGAGGAGGCCACGCTAGTTGCATATCTGTAGGTATAAATCTAATATCTGTGTCAATGCTAGATCAATACAAAGAGTATGTAACCACTGGATCAGACGATTTTTTTTCGCCAAAGAGCAAAGGGAATATAGGTAATAATCAAAGAGTATATAATCAATAATCACTACGTTTGTGTTATGTATTTCGCTTTGTTTTGCTGTTTTATTTTTGTGTTGTTTTTCATTTCAGTAGGTACTAGGTAACTCCAAACAAAAAGCATTTTTGCACTAACACGTTGAACTAGATGATGAAGTAAAAAACGGGCAATAATGTCGAACGAGACATCCTCGAAGCCGGATAGGTTATGCGGCTTGTAAGTATTGAATAATATTTTGTAAATACTTTTGGCATTTCAGAAGACATTAGTTAGTTGTTAGATAGAGTTGGTTAGCTAGCTCTGACGATCGTCGTCTCTATTTCGTGTTCCTCCTTTCATCATATTATGATAGGGGCATTCTTGGAATTATTTGACTCGACTCTACGAGATTTCGACTCAAAGTGTAACGATTATTATTAATCGATAAAAGATGTTAGCGATATTAACCAGGGTCGACGGCTAATCATGCTCTCAGAGGCATGGAGGAAACCAAGACGCTAAAATTAGTCGCCCATCTAGATACCAACTTGGGTACACTTTGCTTGCCCAGTGAAATCAATTAAGCATATTAGGCATCAACAAATCATTTTCTTATGTAGGTACCTATTTATTTATTTATTTAAACATTAATTGCTTAATACTATGACAAAGAACAAAAAATACAGGACATATTTAAAAACAAAAGGCGACCTTATCAACCGTACTTATATCCTTATTCATAAATATGTTATACTAGCTTATACCAGTAACTTGTGACTACACAACTTCAAATCCCTATTTTACCCCCTTAATGGTTGAATTTTCAAAAATCGTCTTAGCAGATGCCTTAATTATAATAGCTATCTCCATCCCAAATTTCAGCCCGATCCGTCCAGTAATTTGAGCTGGGCGTTGATAGATCAATCAGTCAGCTTTTCCTTTTGTATATTTAAACTATCATATTTTGTCCTAAATCTTTTAGATGTAATGAAAATCCAAGCAAGTACTGCTGTCCGCGCTGTGAAGTATTCTACTGCTCCCTGAGCTGCTACAAGTCAGAGAAGCATTCAGAATGCTCTGAGAGTTTCTACAGAGAGTGTGTCAATGAAGAACTGGCGTCATATCAAGTTGATGATGAATCAAAAAACAAAATGATTGATATCCTGAAAAGAATGCACAAAGAAAATATTGATGATGAAAAAATTTTAGAAGACTCAGAAAATGAACCAGGTCTGTTCATGAACTTGATTTTCAAATTTTTATTTCATAGTTACGTTTCAAAATGACTTACATTTTGGTTTGTCAACCAATAGACATCCACTGCTGTAGCTACAAGTCTTTTGTAGGGAACTTGTACATGTCAACAAAATGCTGAAAAATGCATTTATCTATCTAAATATATAAAAGAAAAAGGTGATTGACTGACTGATCTATCAATGCACAGCTCAAACTACTGATCGAGCTGAAATTTGGCAGGCAGATAGCTATTATGATGGAGATATCCGCCAAGAAAGGATTTTTGGCAATTCAACCCCTAAGGAGGTAAAATAGGGATTTGAAAAAATAGTCCATGTGGATGAAGTTGTGTGCATAAGCTAGTAATAATATAAGCTTTATTTCTGACACCTGATTGTTTTTTTTTTAATTGACATATACCTACATATTATGATCTTATTACAGAGAACATAGAAGAAATAGACTCAGACGATGGCTCTGACATAGATTTACACACAAGAATCAAAGACCTAAATCTAGACGACCCTAATGCTCTATGGAGTGCACTAACAGAAGATGAAAGAAATGAATTTGATGCTATGCTTAGTGGAGGTGATGTGGGTACCATTATACCTCAATGGGAACCATGGTGGAGTTATAGAAAAGAAAAGAAGATTCTAGAAGAAATAAAGGAAGGGAATGAGGAAAATCAACACTTGAAACTATGTCCAGATATAAAAACTGTACTAAAGTTTAGTTCCCTCACTGTAAGAACTATTTTATACTAGCCTAAGTAGCATATTATGTCACTCTCCAGGTTTTTTTTTTTTAACTATATGCATGCAAAAAATCACTTTGATCGGTTGCTCTGTTGTGATGTGATTGAAGTACAAACCAACAAACAAACACACTTTCGCATAATTATAATATGGGTACTGATTCCTTCCTTGTCACACCACACATCCATCTCAACATTCGCATTTCTCTCTACCCACTCCCTACCCAAAGGGTAATCCCATTCACTGGTGGGGATTTCACCCCTTTCATCATTTATGACCTTTTTCTTTTTAGCACCTAATCTTCACAATCCAATAGTTCCCCACGACACTCTTAGTAAATCCCTATTTAGTCTCTTACCACGCACTGCAAGATAAACTCCGTTCAAACTTAACTGGCCAATGTGCGCCGTTTATCTATTCCATAAAGTTATTTGACGTTTCATCTGTCAGTAAGTAGTTCATGGTTTGCGTATTTTTAGATTAAAAAGTATTTTAATTGTAAGTTGTTCGTTACTTTGCAAAAACAGTGCTTAGCCACTTATTTAGCATTAAAAAAATACTATTACTTAAAAAACTAGTGTTGGTGGCGAAATAAAATAATAATATGCATTTCAAACTCGTTTCCTGTAACAGACCCATCTAGTGACAGAATAATGAACTGGTTATCGGTTTCATAGATTTTGTTGTATTCAGAAACGCATGGACAGTTAAACGACATTTATCTTATACATAACAATGAGAACATAACTGACGAGTTCAGAAACCGGGCATTAGGCTCCCCTACTATTTGGAAGACCATACCCTCGTGTTGGAAGAGCGAACCAAGATACCGGAAATTGGAGTAAATTTTCATAAGTACACATCCTAATTCTTTTTTCAGAGTATCAAACCATCAGAAGCCATAAGATATAACATGGCTAATGTGTTAGCGTCATATGCATTCATCGCAAGATATTTTAATGGAGAAATTGAACCGTTGGAAGCAGCAACATACTTACTTGATATTTCTACCAATTTGAGCTCTAATGCCAATTTTGATGATGCTGACTTGGCTGTGGAGTCTGTCGTTCAAAAATGTCTTCAAGTAAGCTTTGACTGTCAATATACTTGAAACTTCCATTAAAAATTGAACCTTAAAAATTTGTGTTAAGGAACAAATTTTAAAAGCTAATAAAACTTGTCTTCAATTTTTATTTGCGACCGCTTGTGACTGTCTAGATTCTAGTCTAAATATATAAAAGAAAAAGGTGACTGACCGATCTATCAACGCACAGCTCAAACTACTGGACGGATCGGGCTAAAATTTTGGCATGCAGATAGCTATTATGACGTAGGCATCCGCTAAGAAAGGATTTTTGAAAATTCAACCCCTAAAGGGGTGAAATAGGGGTTTGAAATTTGTGTAGTCCACGCGGACGAAGTCGCGAGCATGAGCTAGTTGTTCATAAAATGTTATTTAATTTCAGAGTGAATACATACAGACAGATACAGCCAGTTTAGATGTGATGAAGAACGACGTATACCTCATACTGCAAGGACCGTCAGACGATAATAACCTTTATTATAGCAAAGCAGCTTTCTCGCACCTCATACAAATATTATCAGACGCAAAATCAAAGTGTAACAAGTCAAAAAGCAAAACAGATAAAAAGAATGGGGATTTTTCTAAGAAATTCCCGGATCATAGCAACGGACATTTGCCTGATTTAGATGTAAGCAAAATAAAGAAAGTCATCAAAAAATTAGAATACTATTTATCGTTTTTAACTAGCTGTGATAATAAAGATAATTAATTTTAATTTTTCAATGTATTTTTATTTCTCTAGCCCCAAAAACCATTACGTAATTTTTAGGGCCTACGCAAACGGATTGGCTCTAGCCCATTGGCGCCCTATCTAGTAGGCGCACGATCAAAATTTAATACTTACATATAAATATTCACCGTGATCGGAAAATTGGGACCAAATAAAAAAAAGGACGAGTTTTGCATTTAACACGCTACAAATTTAAACAATAGACGCTGACGCAACAGACGATGCTGGTAGCTAAAGGCACGAGGTTTAACAGCTCTAAATTAAATTTAAAAACTTGAGAATTTACTCTAAAATTTAGGTTTGCTCAGAATCGGTAACCACCATCTTGTTTTAACGGAAACTTAAATCTGAGCAAGTTCGAGGACGCTCTATAAATATGGAGGAGACCGAATTGCGAATGTTTTGCGAATATTTAATTAAATATCGACTTTACCCATTCGAATACAGTTATAACAGCGAGAACAAAGAGGCAAAGACTCCATTGCAATACTTACTAATTACAACTCGATTCCAATTGAATAAAAGTCAAGATTTTATTCTTACCATTTATTTTAATACCAACAACATAGAATCACTACAGGAGGAATGTACAAAATATTGATTCATTATTATTAAATAAACATTATATTTTTATTTGTTAGCAATAAGTCACAAGTATTAAACTTTTAAATAAAATAAATAAATAAGAAATAGGTACTTTCTTTTAATGGTAACATAGTACGTTTTATTGAAACATTATTGCAGATAAACTATATTTTTGATAATAATATCACAGATTGTTTTCCAATTCGAAGGATGTATTCACGTTAGACCGTTGCGTGGAAAGTGCCTGGGCCATAGAATTGTAAAGTCAACCCCATCGCTGGCCCACTATTGAGCACGGATCTCCTTTCAGAATGAGAACTCTACCGATAATCTCTATTTAAAGTTCGATGTGTAGTATAGAGATAACGCTGTCTCGTTTTAACAGTGTCTTAAGTCTGAGCAAAGTCAAAGTTCGCTTTAGAAATCTCAGCCTGACTGTAGAAGTATCTCTACTTTAAAAGCAATCTGTGATATGCTATTTTTTATTCAATTTAATAGAATCTATACAATATAATTAACAACACCAGCGGATACAGAATAACATTTAGTTACGCATCAATCTAATACATACATTTTGATTTTTTAGTCACCGCTCTTTTTTCTAGATATTAGATTCTAGCCAGACTCCGTCTCGTTCCAATTTCCGTTATGAAAAAAAAAATAGGTCAAAATATCAATAAAAAATATTTTTTCGAAAGAATTTTATCAATCAAATCCATACTAATATTATAAATGCAAAAGTGTGTCTGTCTGTCTGCTAGCTTTTCAAGGCCCAACCGTTCAACCGATTTTGATGAAATTTGGTACAGAGATAGCTTGCATTCCGGGAAAGGACATAGGCTACTTTTTATCAGGAAAAATGAAAGACGGGATTTAAAAAACCTAAATCCACGCGGACGAAGTCGCGGGTATCATCTAGTAATGTATAATTATTCACACAGTACTCCGAACGGGGCATGTCGTCTACGAAATTTTTTCGACGAACTTGCATCTCTACCTACCTACCTATTATGGTTCATGAGATACAGCCCGCTGACAGACAGACGGACGGACGGACAGAAAAAACACTCATATTTTTATTGTCACCAAAGATCTTAATATTTAAAGAACAGTGACCAAAAAATCTTTCTGTAGGTTTATAATCACTATATAATATTTTTTATAAAACACCATACATTACGTATGTACGTAGGAAACATTTATATATTTATATACTACACAAGTAAAGCTATAAATGATATAACATCGTCTTTTTATTATGATAACTTTTAGGATCATTTTGAATACTCTTCAATTATTTATTTATCTAATTAAGGAACCGAATATTGTTTCTCAAATATTGGATTCAATTTATTTTGTTCTATCCTCATCCCACATTTATTATTACTTATTAATAATAACTATTTTTCCATTTCGATATATTAAATTAAATCTTACCTCACCGAGATCACATAACAAATTGCCAAAACCAACCATAAGCCTTAAACTTTAATAAATAACAAACCTGACATTGGCTAATCTGTGTAAAGCCAGAAGAAGAAAAAAAAACCATAAGCCTGTATTAGTGATACTATGAATATTATCGTTTCTTGATATCAGTTTTATTACTAAGGAAGGATTTTCAAGATATTATTATTTCACGCGGGCGAAGCCTAGGGCCTAGTTATGTAATTTAACCAATAGCCAAATAACTAGTTTTTTCTCGAACCTAATAAGGAATCTGGTTCTGATATTAGTGTATCATGTCATAGGCCGCAACCTTCTCCGTGGAGATCAACCATAAGCCTGTATCCAGCATTAGTGATACTATAGATATTATCGCTTCCTGATATGAGTATTATCACTAAGAAAAAAAATCAGAAATTATTTCACGCAACCGAAACTGATTTCATAAGCTAATCATGTTAACCACAGACGAACGAAGTCACGGACAAATTGCTAATGTTTGATCAACCTAATAAGGAATCTGGTTCTGATAATACTGTATCATGTCATAGGTCCGCGTCCGGAAGTTGAGGAAGGAGTTCCTTATAACGGACAGCATGTAGGCCGCGGCTTCCATCTCCGTGGAGATCAACCATAAGCCTGTATCCAGCATTAGTGACACTATAGATATTATCGCTTCTTGATATTAGTATTATCACTAAGAAAAAAAAATCAGAAATTATTTCACGCGTACCATACTGTGTGCATTATAATCATATTAAACACAGTAAGTTACGGAAAAATTGCTAGTTTTTTCATGAATCTAATAAGGGATCTGGTTCTGATAATACTGTATCATGTCATAGGTCCACGTCCGGAAGTTGAGGAAGGAGTTCCTTATAACGGACAGCATGTAGGCCGCGGCTTCCTTCTCCGTGGAGTTTGGCGCGAAGCGGGATCGCAGTTGTCGTATCGTCTGACCGCGGAATCTAATAAGGAATCTGGTTCTGATAATACTGTATCATGTCATAGGTCCGCGTCCGGAAGTTGAGGAAGGAGTTCCTTATAACGGACAGCATGTAGGCCGCGGCTTCCTTCTCCGTGGAGTTTGGCGCGAAGCGGGAGCGCAGTTGCCGTATCGTCTGACCGCGGAAACAGGGCAGGCCTGTGTCCAGCATAAGCGATACTATGGATATTATCGCTTCTTGGTATGGCCTGGAAAAGAATAGATTATTTTAATGAATAGCAATCAGACAAGTTAGTGAGCAGATCATCTGTTATAGCTGTATGTTCATTTGCAGTATCAGATGGACCTCCGTTGCGACGTGATTGAAGGACAAACCAGCAAACAAACACACTTTCGCATTTATAATATGCGTATTGATTTGAAGCAAATGTAAGTGACTCACCTAACAGCCAAGAAGGCCTGCACGCACAGCTCGCAGAACCACCGGAAGGGCGGCGCCTCCATCTTGCCACCCATCACCATCACCATCTCGTCAGTCAGCTTGATATCCGGCTCGAAGCCCAAATTGCCACCCGGTGATGACTCGAACATGAAGCCGAAATCTGTCAAATAAAATACCTAGTTATATTTTTATATTGCTCAACGTTATATCAATAGAAATATAATATGCTCAATAGAAATCGTAAAACGATTTCTTAACTGACTAAAATAGTTGGTTTCCAAAATTCCTATTCAATTCCCATCAATAGATCTTATATTTTCCAATCCAATCAAATCTATCAGCCTGTTTGCGTCCACTGCTGGACTTAGGCCTTTCCAAGAGCGCCACCAAATACGGTCTTCCGCTTTCCTCATCCACCCGCTCCCCACCACCTTCTTCAGGTCATCGGTCCAGCGGGCTGGAGGTCGTCCCACACTGCGCTTACCGGTACGCAGTCTCCACTGCAGAACCGACGGCCGTTGGGGCAGACGTGTTCTGGAGTGGAGAACACGTCTGCCCCATCGGCCGTCGGTTCTGCGACAGACATGACCTGCCCATTGCCACTTCAGCTTGCTAATCCTTTGAGCTATGTCGGTCGCTTTTGTTCTTCTGCGAATTTCCTCGTTCCGGATTTTATCCCTGAGTGATACCCAACATAGCTCGCTCCATAGCACGCTGAGCGACTTTTAGTTTGTGGACGAGGCCAACTGTCAGAGTCCACCTTTCCGCTCCGTACGTCATCCTATATTTTACATGCTGTCAAATCAGCGGCGTGCAGGTCATAGAGGCATAAATGCATTGCTTACCCCAGTTGTAATAGCTCAATGCACATTTATCATTATGACCTGCCAGTCAACAGGTTCCTACCTAACTAATGCATACCCTGACTTCAAACCCTGTGCACGCCACTGTGTCAAATACTCTATTAATCCAAAAACACAGATATGTCCAGATTTGCAACTAGCGTGGCCCCCTCTGTCCCTCTCGCTCAAGCAGATTTTCTTACTTGTCAAATGTCATTCCTTCTACACTTCACGTTGTTTGCCAAATACTCACGTACAAATACATTTTAGAAAACAACAAAAAAAGTGGCCACGGTGATAAGGACAAAACATAATAATTTTGTCACGTTCTAACAAGAGCTTAAATGCATTTAGCTATCTCGCTCTAACTGTAAGTGTCACAATACGGTTACTTCTAATAGTCCTTATTCTGAGCTATTAATCCAAAAACGATGAAATTAGCTATGGAAGTAATATATTTCCTTGTCATTTACCTATATGTATAATGTGTCCATCAGTGTCCAACATGATGTTGCCATTATGTCTGTCCTTGATTTGCAACAAAAACCCGATAACACTGTACGCCGCCATTGACGTGACGAAGCATCTCCGAGCAGCCTGCAAATTTGTTTAAAAATAGATATACAGTGTGTTTTTAGGATTCCGTACCTCAAAAGGAAAAAGGAACCCTTATAGGATCACTTTGTTGTCTGTCTGTCGTGTCTGTCAAGAAACCTACAGGGTACTTCCCGTTGACATAGAATTTGGCAGAGGTCTTATACATATATAGCAGACATAAGGGGGAAAATCTGATAACCCTGAATTTGTGGTTACATCACAAAAAAATGTGTTCATGAACAAATAATTAGTATTTTCAATTTTCAAAGTAAGATAACTATATCAAGTGGGGTATCATATGAAAGGGCTTCACCTGTACATTCTAAAACATTTTTTTCATTCTATTTATTCTTATGCTTAGTAATTTTTGATCTATCGTACAAAATGTCGTAACAATACGACTGTACGGAACTCTTGGTGCACGAGTCTGACTCGCACTTGGCCGGTTTTTTTTAAATGGGACAGTATGGGGAAATCCAAAACCATAGGAGATACAGGGAAACTATCTTAGGAAAGGGACAAAACATTCTAGTCTTTTCAAGTTGACGTTTCTTTTGTAAAAATAATACCTAAATATGTAAAAGGAAAAGGTGACTGACTGACTGATCTATCAACGCACAGCTCAAACTACTGGACGGATCGGGCTGAAATTTGTCATGCAGATAGCTATTATGATTGTAGGCATCCGCTAAGAAAGGATTTTTGAAAATTCAATCCCTAAGGGGGTGAAATAGGGGTTTGAAATTTGTGTAATCCACGCGGACGAAGTCGCGAGCATAAACTAGTTCTTTTTATAAAATACCTGGAATTCTCGAGTAGATTCGTCGCCATATTTCTTGATGAAGTACTCGTACATGCCGATATCAGTCTGTCTGCCCAACTGATCTCGCGACTTTGCGTTCGGCACGCACTCTATTACACCACACTGAAAAAGTAATTAGTATTACGTACTATCAAAGTAAACTAAAGATTTTTAGGGTTCCGTAGCCAAATGGCAAAAACGGAACCCTTATATATTCACTACCGGCCCACTACTGAGCCGGGTCTCCTCTCAGAGTGAGAAGGGTTTAGGCCATAGTCTGCCACGCTGGCCCAATGCGGATTGGCAGATTTCACACATCTTTGAGAATATGGAGAACTCTCAGGCATGCAGGTTTCCTCACGATGTTTTCCTTCACCGTTAAAGCAAGTGATATTTAATTACTTAAAACGCACATAAGTCCGATATATATCAAAATAAGTGATTTTTTTTTCGTATCGGTACCTTCTTCAAATTATAAAAAACACTTACCCCAGGCGCAGTAGCGACAACTTTGTACGGAAACAAGTAAAGATCCAACCCGACTTGTTGGAACACATTCTTGAACAACGAGATCACTTGCAAAGCCAACATGTCCTGGCGCACGTCGTCACCCACTTTAAATATGGCGGCTTGCCATGTTTCCGCCGCGATAGCTGTGTACCTGTCTTTTCCTTCTTCCTATTGGGAAACAAAATATATTTCGGAAGTGTTTACAAAGCCACAAACGGCCACAAGACCGTTGCCGTTGTATTTTTTAAATCAAAATTTAAGAACATAATATTCGGTCACGGAATAAATGCTGATAAAAAGCTTGTGGCTCATATATTTATTATCGAACGACCTCTTGTGGCCTGATATTTTGTTATATTGAACGGCCTCTTGTGGCCTAATATTTTTTAGTATTGAACGACCGCTCGTGGCTTAATATTTTGTAATATTGAACTGCATCTTGTGGCCTAATATTTTTTACTATTGAACGATCGCTCGTGGCTTAATATTTTGTAATATCGAACTACCGCTTGTGGCCTAATATTATTTAATATTGGGCGGCCGCTTGTGGTTTCATATTATTTAATATTGAACGGCCGCTTGTCGCCTAATATTATTTAATATTGAACGGCCGCTTGTGGCCTAATATTATTTAATATTGAACGACCGTTTGTGGCCTAACAATATTTAATATTGAAGGGCCGATGAAAAATGTTATTTATTTTCTATTTAGAATAAAATATTTGACTTTGACTTTAATATGCAAAAGGATCTGGCAGATCACTCCATTACCATCTCAAGAAAACCTTCCCCTTTATGTGATAATTGAAACTAGACTTGCACGTCATGCTGTTTAAAATGTACTAATGGAGGATGAAATTTAGATTAGAGAAATACTCACGGAAGGTAGTTCTTCCCCGGAAGCGATGGCCATAGCGACGGCTTCCATTTCAGAGATACCGTACTTCCTTACTCGGAAACGAGCCAGATAAGGCGCTTTGGCCGCACTTTGCATAGGAGTTCCTGAAATGACAAGAATACATGATTTTTTTTTATAGATTTATAAAAAACCCGATGAAATTCCAAGTTTCAAAAATTTCGAAAATTTTGGCTCGAAATAATAAAGTTTTTCTCTAAAATTATTATTATTCTTTTTTTAAAATCTAATATTCCCCTTTCCCCTCCAATTAAGCGTAAAGCTTGTGCTAGGAGTGGGTACGACGACAACGGGTGGGGATTGAACCGTCGACCTTTCGGAATTCAGCCCGCTCCTTAACCGTTGAGCTATTGAGTCTCTAAATGACAAGTTTTTCGAGTTCAAACAACCTCTTTAACTTAGTTTCATGTCTGAAACATATATCTTTCTGTATTTATGATAAAAGTTACAACCTAACTAACATACAGTATTTAAATTACTTGACAAACTTACCACTCTTGTAATCTATATCAATGACCATTGAATCAGGATTTGAAGGTAAATAACAGCCAGGTTGCACCTGTAATGCAAAAGCAAAATATTGAGGCGTTTAGGACATATTTGCTTACTATACGATTTTATGTTACAGGCCTCATAAGAAAGCTCAGAGTCACTCAGCGGGCGATGGAGAGAGCTATGCTTGGAGTTTCTCTACGTGGTCAAATCAGAAATGAGGAGAAACGTAGGAGAACTAGAGTAACCGACACAGCTCAACGGGTTGCGAAGCTGAAGTGGCAATGGGCAGGGCACATAGTTCGTACAACCGATAGCCGTTGGGGTCCCAAGGTGCTAGAATGGCGACCTCGCACCGGAAGACGCAGCGTTGGAAGACCCCCCACTAGGTGGACGGACGACATCAGACGAGTCGCAGGGAGCCGCTGGATCCAGGCGGCGCAAGATCGTGGCGTGTGGAAGTCCCTACAAGAGACCTATGTCCAGCAGTGGACGTCTATTGATTGATGCTGATGATGATGATGATGATACGATTTTATGTATATAAAGCCTAAATTAATTTTTTTGTCATTTCATGAGGCAAAAAAATTCAATTTTAGACACAATCAGTACCCATGTTATAAATCAGTACCCATATTATAAATGCGAAAGTGTGTTTGTTAGTTTATTGGTTTGTTAGTTTTATGTGTGACTAACTTATGCTAGCTTTGATAAAAAGTTACTGATTTAACGAGTTGTCAAATATCGGATTGTTAAGACTTATTTATAGTTTGTTTGTCAACACTTAATCTATGTTTGAGAATGAGGAGGAGGAGCGGACACCATGAGACACAAGGTTTATTAAACTTACTTCAGGGTTCCCGATACAAAAATTGTAAACCGACATAGTTTTTAGGGTTCCGTACCTCAAAAGGAAAAACGGAACCCTTATAGGATCACTTTGTTGTCTGTCTGTCTGTCTGTCAAGAAACCTACAGGGTACTTCCCATTGACCTAGAATCATGAAATTTGGCAGGTAGGTAGATCTTATAGCTGACATTTGGGGAAAAATTTGAAAACCGTGAATTTGGGTTAGATCACACAAAAAAAAAAATTGTGGTCATGAACTAATAATTAGTATTTTCAACTTTCGAAGTGAGGTAACTATATCAAGTGTGGTATCATATGAAAGGTCTTTACCTGTACATTCTAAAACAGATTTTTATTTATTTTTATGCATCATAGTTTTTGAATTATCGTGCAAAATGTCGAAAAAATACGACTGTACTGAGCCTGACTTGTACTTGGCCAGTTTTTATAAATAAATTTTCATTTAATTTCATAAAGTATACCTTAACACTCTTCAGAGCTTCCAAACACGCGCGTTTCCGTTCGGCTCCTTTCGGGTAGGGTCGTATTATGCCACTGATATTGGTGATTTGGCTGAAGAATTCGAACTCTCGCTCGTAAAACGCCTTCGCAGGACCAGACAGCGTGCCTACGATGCTCTTTGTCAGATTGTCGAGTATGTCAAATAGTACTGGAAAAAAAAACATTCGGCATTCACTTTACTATAATGCACAGGACTTTCATTCAAATTTAATTCGGAATCTTTAATCTATTTTTATCGATTACAAGTTAGCCTTCATTGCGATCTCATCTAACGATGGTTGGTTTCTACACGGCAACGGTGGGCACGGTTTTGCAGTTAGGGTGGTAACACCAAACCAGACCAGAGACAATTTAGAAATAATTAATTCACAAATTTCCCCTGCTGGAAATCGAACCATCCTCTTATAAGACCACAGCGCTCAACACTACGCCAGGAAGATCTATAAATATATGGCACTAACTAACGCTAATAAAAGATGGCAGCCTCGAATCAGCTGTTCTGTCTGGGGGCCATTTTAAATATGGACAGAAGTGACACCAACGTCCGTCAAAAAATCAGCTACTTTCAAGTCGCGCCTATAGAAATTTTACTTCAAAAATGTACTCTAGGGCTTTGCGACAGGTCGACATGGCAGTCGGGGAGGAGACACCCCGCACACCCGCACACCCGCACAGCCCCCGCGCTAACCCGGTGCGGAAAAAAAAATTGCCTTGTCGACCTGTAGCGAACTTAGGAAGGTTGCATTGCATACATGGGACCAGTCTATCCTTACTTTTAAAGTTCATTATTTACTTACTATCTTTATTATGCATCTCCTCGTCAGTATACATATTGGTGTGCATGTTCCAGATCAACTGATGAGCCACCACTTGCGACTTCTTTGCGAGGGACTTTATCAGTTCTGCTACATAACCCATCTGAGAATGTATTATCTCTTTTGTAGAATAATATAATAAATAGAAGAAAAAAGCTGAAATGTTATTCTAAAGGCCGATGTTCATCACTTTCGGCCGCGTACTGTAAAAAGATTTTAAAGCCAAAAGTTCTGAAATTTTATAGTTTCTGACATGGTTTATTTAGGTTTTTTACCTCAAAATAACTATTAAAATTAATATAACTTTACTATATTTATTGTTTTCATGCATAGACAATGGAGAGATAAAACGATATCTGGCTTAATAGAATAAACAAGAACAGAATAGGATATAATGTATTTTTATTCAAGTAAACTTTAACAAGTGCTTTTGAATCGTCATATAATTTAATTTACCACTGTTTCGGAATGCCGGACTGAATCAGAATAATTTAATTTACCACTGTTTCGGAATGCCGACTGATTCAGAATAATTTAATTTACCACTGTTTCGGAATGCCGGACTGAATCAGAATAATTTAATTTACCACTGTTTCGGAATGCCGGACTGAATCAGAATAATTTAATTTGCCACTGTTTCGGAATGCAGACTGATTCAGAATAATTTAATTTACCACTGTTTCGGAATGCCGGACTGATTCAGAATAAATTAATTTACGACTGTTTCGGAATGCCGGACTGATTCAGAATAATTTAATTTACCACTGTTTTGGAATGCCGGACTGATTCAGAATAATTTAATTTATCACTGTTTCGGAATACCGGACTGATTCAGAGTAATTTTAGATCTAGTACAACAAATAATAAAATAATAGGCGTAATACGTTTGTACGAAAAATCACGTAAAAAGTGTAGCCTTAAGAGTGAATAGAGCACCTACCTTAAGAGGGGCCATAGTTTGGATTGAGTTAAGTACTTACAGTGTCGTGCCGCAACGCCTGCACAAGCTGCGGTATGTACAGCAGCACAGCAGAGGACGGGTACGAAGTGAGGGTGGCGACCGCTGTTTGAGCCGACAGCGGGTGTGGGGGGTACTGGCGACTGAAGTACGACAATGCTTCCACCGGGCTGACGCGCGCCCACGTCACCATATGAACTAACTGGAAATGTAGGTCTTTTAAGGTTTTGCATAGTTTTCGTCCCCTAGTTGATAGGTTCCAAAAGAGTTCTAGGATTTACCTTTCAAGGACTACCTCAAATCACAGGTCTTAACAGATTTGTACCTTTTATTTTTTATCCATTCTAATATTATAAATGCGAAAGTGTGTCTGTCTATCTGTCTGTCTACTAGCTTTTCACAGCCCAACAGTTTAACCGATTTTGATGAAATTGTATTTCTGAAAAAAAAAAATGTATTTCTTATGCACTGTACAATACCATGTAAATCTGCAAAGTGCCAACTGTATTTCGTATTTACTCACCTCATGCGCATCATTGAGCAGGTTTTCAGTAGTGACCAGATATTTCAACGCCTGAGGTATGTGGCAAACGGACGTTGGATGCATTTGGACCTTTCTCTTGATCTCGGCTATTATACCTTCGTTCTTTAATCTGAGATAAGAGAAAAACAACGTATGCTTAATAAATAATCATTTATTGGACGAAATAGGCTACTTGACTCATATCTAATTTCGTCCAATAAATGATTATTTATTATAGTAATTTGCTTAAGACAACGAAATATATCAATAACAATTATTAAAAACGCAGGATGGATATATAAATCCAATTTAAAAAAATACAGTTTTTATTTTTATTTGAAACGCAGAAAACGCTGTCAGCCATGATGTGACGTCATTAAATATGTAAACAAAGAAATGTCATCCCTATGTCACGCGGGGACTAACGCAGTATCCAAGTCCTGACTAACTTATATATCAACGCACAGCCTAAACAGCTGGTCCTAGATACATGAAATTTGGTGGGTGTGTTCTTTGTAGGTAAAGAGAAGGTATCCACTAGGAAAGGATTTTTTGAAATTCCACCCCTGAGTGGGTTAAATGGAGGTTTGAAATTTATGAAGTCCACGCGGGCGAAGTCACGAGCATAAGCTAGTTTTTATATATTTCTAAAAACTCATAGTAAACGTAAAAAAATATCGTTTTCTCTTTATAAATTGAATAAGTTATTAAGTAAGACTTACAACAAAGTGATCTTTGCAAAAATAAATTTGGGTTGAAGTCGTTAGTCATATAGGATCCCTTTAAGCAAGTCTTTGCGTGTTACGTATATTTTTTTCACTGGGCACTCTAATCCACAACTTTCCTGTGGTCTTTATCGATGCGTTTTTTACTTTCTCGGATGATACAATAACGATAATTACTATATTTTTCATGTAAACTAGTATAGAAGTCATGTTTATTAAACTTTGGGAGGTTATGCTGTTGTTTACAAATGCATGACGTCAGAGCACAGATAATCTATCGGCCAAACATGGCCGACCAGTGTTTTCACCTGTCTAAGAAAAAAATATTTTTAAATTAAAGTTTTACGGTTATTAGGGCGCAAAAAAATATAGTGTTAATTTTTTTGATATAATAGGACAAATATTAACCATTTAAGACCAACTTAAAAAAAGTGTCAAGTAGCCTATTAGAGGCACCTACCAAGTAATGACTTTTGCATGGATTTAAAGACCTGGAGAGTGAGATAAGCTACTTTTATTCCGGAAAATCAAAGAGTACCACGCGATTTTTAAAACCTTTATCCACGCAGACGATGTCGCGGCCATCAGCTAGGTATTAATTATATTAGTGTAGATAAGGAAAATCTCTAAAACCTACCTTTCTGGTAAAAACACAGCCAATATCGGGCTAATATCCCAAGCCAGTTTAGTATAGTCCCGCCAAGTCCTCTCGGTGTTGGGTTTGGAGCGCCACGTCGCTATATTGTCTTCACCCGGCACCGCTTGCTCGGGCCTACTGTGCGGGTTGTGCCACGTTACGAGGAATTCTATTTCTACTGCCTGCGGAACCAAAAAAAATTGAGTTTTCCTAATTTGAGAAGTCAAGGAATTGTCTGTAATTTAAAGTTGTCAAAATGTGTCAAACTGCCACACACACTATAATAATGTGTACGTGTACACTCACACAAACATAGCCAAATGGTCTTCGTGATATAGAATAACTATGCCAGTTAATAAATAAATTCACAAACTCTTACCATAAGTTCCAATATGAGATTCCTTTTCCTGACGTAATCTTTGACGAACGGGTCGAGAGACTTGGCCGGCGGTTTCATGCTGCGAATCGATCTCTTGCCCGCCACACTGCCCGCTCCGCTAGACAACGTCGTGGTTGACATTGGTACCTGAATATTCATCATCATCATGATCAACCCATCGCCGGCTCACTACAGAGCACGGGTCTCCTCTCAGAGTGAGAAGGGTTTTGGCCATAGTCTACCAGGCTGGCCAAGTGCGGATTGGCAGACTTCACACACCATTGAGAACATTATGGAGAACTCTCAGGCATGCAGGTTTCCTCACCATGTTTTTCATTCACCGTTAAAGCAAGTGATATTTAATTAATTAAAACGTACATAACTGCGAAAAGTCAGAGGTGCGTGCCCGGGATCGAACCCCCGACCTCCGGTTAGAAGGCGGACGTCCTAACCACTAGGCTACCACAGCTTACCTGAATATTAATATTCATATAATATAATATTAATCCATACTAATACTTATTATAAATGCGAAAGTGGGGCTGTCTGTCTGTCTGTATGTCTGCTAGCTTTTCACGGCTCAAACGCTCAACCTATTTTATAATATAATAACGAATACCAAATTATTACAAAACCACTTTATCTACTTGGATACAAAATTATTTCTGTGTTTAGGATTTTTTTACATATTCAAATAAAGGCCGGACCGCATTACGGAGGCGCTGCGCAGTGCGTCACTTTGTGTCAAAATATACTCTACTAGATGATGATCGCGACTTCGTCCGCGTGGATTTAGGTTTTTCTAAATCCCGTGGGAACTCTTTGATTTTCCGGGATGAAAAGTAGCCTATGTCGTTCCCCCGGATGCAAACTATCTCTGTACCAAATTTCATCGAAATGGGTTTTAACGGATGGGCCGTGAAATGCTAGCAGACAGACAGACACATTTTCGCATTTATAATATTAGTATGGATGGAGTGACGCGCTGTGCAGCGCCGCTCTAGTGCGACATGCACCATACGAAATGATTCAAATAATATCTTGACGTGACAGAAACAACGCTCTAGAAAGCCGAAATGTCATTCTAAAGGTCGATGTACATTACTTTCTGCCGTGTACTGTACATTACTTTCTGCCGCGCACTATACAAAACTTTTAACGAGCTAGAACACGAAATAAAATGTCTATTTCATTCACTTCAAACAAATTTTCTCACCGTATTAATCCAACCCGTAGTTTGTCTGTTGCCCATGTCACTGCTGTTGACTGAAGATCTGTTATCCGTCGGCGAGTTGGACGTATAAATACTTTGGTTACTACTCGGGCCCATCAATTCAAACTCAGCTGAAAATAACGCATAAAATTAGCAACCTAAGACGACATTATTCAAGACAAGTCGGGTCAGTTTTAGACCCAAACAATGGGTCTTTCCCATATTAATCATACAAATTACAAAGTATTCTCCTTATTAAACCAATAAACTAACCAAAAAACAAAAAGATTTGACGAGATCCCCCCTCTCCCCTCAGGCTAACGCTGGGACGTTTTCCATCCGACTCAGCAAACAAAAACACGAACAAAGCAGTTAGCTACTATGTATGTAGTTTTGAAACATATTCTCAACGAGCTAATGACCGCGGCTTCGTCCGCGTGGGTTTTTAAAAATCCCTTAGAACCTCAATTTATTTTCCGGGACCAAATGTAGCCTACGTCCTTCCTCAGGATACAAGCTTTCCCTGAATTAAACCTCAAAATCGGTTAAACACATGGGACGTGAAAAGGTAGCAGACAAACAGACATGACACTTTCGCATTTTATATTAGTTTGGACAACTTTTTTTCACCTTTAAAATACGTACCACCTATATCGCTGCTCTTCAAATACTTCTTATCTGAATGCATCAGTTGCCAGAACTTAATCAGTGACATGATATCCTCTCTCAATGAGCCGGACATCTTGGCGGGACACTGCAGACCTCTACAGAAGTAGTCTAGACACGCGCTGTAGACTCGCTCTCGTAGAATGTTACGTGCTAGAGACCGCGGTAGGATGTCGCCTTGGAGGAGGGATAGACCGCAGGATAGAAGCCTGTGTGATAAAAGATTACTATTTATTACGTGCTCTTACTTTATCTACGTGACCTCGATATTTTGACAGTTTTTTTAACAAAAAACCGTCTAAAAGTCCTCAGTTCATGACGATTATAAATCAGCTGTTAGTTGTCAAGAATTAATGAGCTCCACAAAAACACAATATTACATTTAATTAACACACCTGAATCTAACTCCCGCAGCTTCGACGTGTCTATTGATATGATCACGTATGTCGCCAACGGTTACTGGGAGCGATCTAAAAAATAAACAAATTAGGCATTCATAAATCCGTCCACAAATTTCAGCCAAGAATACAATGGATATTCAGAAAAACGTTGAAACCCACATCGCAAGAGAAATAACCTGAATAAAGATGTCCTGGATATTCATTTTATTTATTTCGTTAGACCTGTCACATTCCATGGTTCAGAATATTGGGCGGTCAAAGGTACGGGATGAAAGACGAGTACATGCGACCGAAATGCTAATGTTGAGGTGGATGTGTGGTGTGACAAGAATAGATAAGACAAGGAATGAATATGTAAGCGGAAGTTTAAAAGTAGCGCCTGTGGTAGAAAAGATGAGGAGCTGGCATGGTATGCGAAGGGAAGAAAATCATGTCACTAGAAGAATGTTAAATATGCATGTGGAAAGAAAAAAGAGGAGAGGAAGAGCAAAGAAAATATGGATGGATTGCGTGAAAGTGAGTAGAAGAAGAAAGACGCGTCGTCGTGCCGATCTCACGTAGTGGGATAAGAACAAGAAAAAGAAAGATGTGACATGTAATTTTACCGAAATCACCCGTTTTTTTCATAATATCTCAGTTTCGACTTGATTGTGGGTTGGAACGGTATTCAGAAAATACGCCCAATTTGAGAAAAAATGGTTTACCTATGAAGTAAACTAGCTAACATTTCGACTTTTTCCAAGCTATTGTATTTAGCGGTCTCAGCGACTTCGCATAAATATCGAACCCATACTGCGTGAGGAGCCACGAACGGTGGCCTAGGTTCGAGTTTGGCACCTGAAACAATTGATGAATTATAAGCTTCAGTGTGCTAGTATGAGATTTTACATGACACCAACGTCGGTACAATTCAAGCGTTGAAATTTCTCAGCGTTAAAGTAAAATTTACCAGAACAGCTTTGTTTTAGGGTTTAAGTTCTTCCATACATCTCCAGCTAGCACTCCAAGGGGAAACGTTACAAAATTGAAGCCGGAGTCGCTATTGAATAGATAAAGTGGAGTAAAAGGTTTTATCTCCGAAACTTACCAATCGAAAAATCTGAAATTATTTATGCGGAAACTAAATTAATGAATATCCTACAAATGTATTACTATAATACATGCATATTAATTAAAAAAATTATATCAAAGACAATACATTCAAAATTATCATTTAAAACTAAAAGGGAACTGGGAGGCCGACTTTTACGTAACGTTGATAACATCTCTCTAAAAGGTTCACGCACTAATTACGGTAAAAAGAATATAACTTTTGAAGGAGCACAAATGTTTAATAAAATACCTACAGAAATTAAAAATATTAGTAAGATAAACATTTTCAAAAAGAAACTGAAAAATTTTGTTATTATAAATATCTGAGTCCGGCCCTGCCGGCAAAGTGTATGAGCATTGCCATACATTATACTACCCGCTATTTTTACGATCGTGTTGTTGCTTGCCACCGCGCTGTGCCGAAAGATAAAATTAGTTTAAGTTTTGTTACTATAATTTCTCATTAAGTGAAATTTGTATATCTGATTTCTTTTGAGAATAAAATTCTTTAACCACAAATAATAATGTTCAATAGAAGTTTATGTACTATATTTTATAGAAAAAATAAAACTAACGCTCAGCTATCAATAGTTTTCTTGATATTAACAATGAACCTCTACAAATAAAGTTAGTTTTGCGGTTCGTTAACAAAAATAATTTTTACGGTTTTACTTCTTCTGTAATACAAAACCCTCGGTGCGCGAGTCTAACTCGCACTTGATCGGTTTTTTACTTTAAATCAAGGTACATTAGGTCAATTTTATCCTGGTATTATCATGCTTCGACGCTCGAATTCTTTCAACGTCGGGTGAACCGTAAAATTTCATACTCAGCAAAAGGTTTCAGCTGGCAATCGCTCCTTATGAAAAATTGTACACTGTCAAATTGGTTTAAAATTATAAGCAGCCGTTGATTAAGGTTGGTAAGTACTAAGTACAGAATCCATAAAACATGTCAGGCTGAAGAAATCTGAATGGCCAGTCGAAAATGAAATTAGGGCCATACTTCCAAAATTACAACTTTACAATATTTTACCGAGGTCTAAGGGTATCCTGCAAAATTTGAAGCCACAAAGACAATCATTATAAATACCTTCGTAAGCCGCCAAAGGGCTGATCTCCTCGGTTTGCTTGGAGAATAGCCCCATCTTCCTGTCCACAGTACATTGCCAAGCCATGAAGATTTCTTGTAACAGTCGTAACTCCAAGTCAGGTCGCGCCGTGCTCAGCCACTGCCAGCACTCCGCGGCCGTTGTGACTGCGTCCTCCGTGAATATGTCTACTTGGGACCAGGCTGTAAAGGAAAATGTCCATTCAAACATAGCCGCAAAATATTCTCACTCAAATAAAAAATTACATGCTCTGTTGCGCCATAAAATGGCTCAATGGGCGGTGGTCACTGCCACTGACACAGGATTGCTTTCAGACTAAAAAAAAGTCCGCGTTTTGGCATCCGCACGCTACATTTCGCGCTAATTATAAAATGAACTGGGTGGTTCCCTTTAACACAGTATGGAGACACGTGACTAACTTCAGGACATTAGAAAAAATACTCACCAATGCTGTGAAGTACAACGCGAGCTGTGGGCGTCGTTCCTGAGGAAGTTGACCTCGCATGCACTAAAAGCGCTGTGCAGTGCCACAAAGCGGCTCGATGGGCGGTTTCGTTGCCACTAGCGCAGGCGTCCCTAAAAGCAGTATGGAGACTCGTGGCTAACTTCAGGATATTACAAGTCATACTCACCAATGCTGTGAAGTACAGCGCGAGCCGTGGGCGTCGTTCCCGAGGAAGTTGACCTCGCATGCACTAAAAGCGCTGTGCAGCGCCACAAAGCGGCTCGATGGGCGGTTTCGTTGCCACTAGCGCAGGCGTCCCTTAAAGCAGTATGGAGACTCGTGGCTAACTTCAGGATATTACAAGTCATACTCACCAATGCTGTGAAGTACAGCGCGAGCCGTGGGCGTCGTTCCCGAGGAAGTTGACCTCGCATGCACTAAAAGCGCTGTGCAGCGCCACAAAGCGGCTCGATGGGCAGTTTCGCTGCCACTTGCGCAGGCTTCCCTTAACGCAGTATGGAGACGCAATCCCACCCTCCATATTGCCGGCTCTCCACCACCTTCTGCATACACTGCTCCTGCTACCTGCGATTTTATATTCAGTGTTTTAGCGAAAAAAGCGATGAATTTTCCTACTTCATTTTCCTTTTATTACGCTAAGACGCATGTCATCGAGCGGTTTTAGATCAGCATTTTTTTAGGGTTCTGTATCTTCAGAGAAAAAACCTTTATAGGATCATTTCATTGTCTGTCTGTCAAGACCCATCAAGGGAATCAAAATTTATAGCGAACTTCTTGTTGATCAAGGTACATGAAATTTGACACATAGCAATGTCTTAGAGCGCAAGTAAAGGGAAAAATCCGAAAATCGTGAATTTGTGGTTACATCACAAAAAATATTTCTTGTACGATGGCACGGAATCCTTCGTGTGCGAATCCGACTCGTAGAGTAAACGTAAGAGGTTATACTCACTTCGCCCGCATACCGGCTTCTTTGAGACACAACGGCCAATAAAGCAGCGGAATCTTGAGTGACACATGGTGGTCGTTTATCCAAAGCCGACTTTGGTAGAGGTGCCGACAGACGGTTCAAACCAGCCGCCCCTAATAATGCCCCCGTTGCTAGGGCTAAGCCGCAATGGTGCCAGAGTGTTGAATTGGGAACCTGAATACAAAGTTTAACAGTAGATTATACAACATGGTAATGCAAATTCTTACGTTACGGGTGCCGGGATAAATCCCTAGGGTAACGAGCTATTTCAGAGTAACTCCCGAGCACAGCATCCAGCACAGGGTGTTGCATCTAGAATTCTGAATGAAGCGCAGGACGCCTAAGATGCCTGAGGGGCGCCCAAGACGAAAACAGCATTATGCCTGCGTTGAAAACTCTACTTTTCACATTTCGCGAGGCAATAAAATCAAGGCTAATAAATAAGCCTACTGCCAGGCGCTCTACACCTCTCAGCTCTGGTACGACTATACTAAAGCCACTTTTGACGCTCTCAGAGTGCAGTACAACAATGCGTTTCGAGCTCTGCTGGGGCTGCCGTGGAGGTGTAGCGCGTCGGGTATGTTTGCGATGCACAGGGTTGACGATTTTTATGCGGTAATGCGTAGGTCTAGGGCAGGATTCCTGTCAAGACTGCATACTACTAATAATCTAATAATAATAGAAATGGTAAATATTGTTTATACACATTTTAATTTTTAATTATTATCAACATGTTTTTATATGGGTCCAGACCTGAAATAAAATAATTTTATTTATTATTATTAAATAATAAAAACAATATTCAATATCTTCATAATTAAATTCAATAACATCACAATATAATAACAACTTCAGCTTCAGAACTAGCTATATCGGTTAATCTGGTTGTTGTAAGGATCTCCACATTTCTAATTTGATTAATTTTGAAAACTCCAATCCCAGCTCTCTGTCACCCACTGAGTAACTCAAGTTAGGTTAGGTCGATAGAAAAAATGTCTCGCCAATTCGTCAGTAATTTTTTTACACTTTCATACTATTATTGTCTATTAGGTATTTCAACATTATTATTTACATTACCTGATTGAGATATTCCTGTAAATGTGACCGAGTAGACTGCGGTGCCCATTTCATAGCTTCTTGAACTATACCATGACATCGATCAGCGAAATCTTTTACTATGCCCTACAAAAAACAGATAATGGTGTTAGTTCAGTTGCTGAAAAACTAAATTGACATGTTTAGTGCTATCTTTTTCCGCACGGAACACTGTGAAAAAGATAGCACAACTGCTAGACCTGTCAAATTAATTTAAGAATTTTTTATAAGCCACATTAGTGCCTAAAAATGCCTTGATAAATTTAAGTAGAGCTATACAAAATCTCCTTACCTCTCGACCTTCTAAAGTGTCCTGTAGTTGCAACGTAAAGTCTGTACCCGGCACTTTTAATAACGGCGTTTCTTGATTTGCATCTAATTCCAAACTAAAACTCAACACTTGGAGAATATCCAACATTGACCAGAGCACCTAAAACATCAAAATAAGATGCTTTAAAATAAACACAATTAGGGAAATTAGGACAGTTAAAGCTGCCATTTTAATTTTGTGACACTGTGACACACACTAAAGGTTATTAATACAATTTTACCCGACAATTCCACAAAAGATGCGGGAACCTGTCCACCAGCCCCGCTAACCATTTATCCGCGACCCGTCGGATCTGTTTGTGTATATGGTTGAAGTTGACCAACAGGAACTGAGCGTGACCTTCCAGCTCCCTTTCCCGACACTCATCCTTGAGTTTTTCTGACATTACGTCGAGGAACTTTTGGAATACTTTATCACCAACGCTGTTGAGTGTTTGCCACAAAAAATGATTACTTTTCAAAATGAATACAAACCTAACAAAATTAACGCCATCTATCCAAATTATTTTGAAATTAGCTGATGCCCGTAACTTGATTCGCGTCGTCCAGGTTTTAAAACCGCGTGGGAATCCTGTGTCAAATTTTATAGAAATCTGTTCAATGGTTGCGCTTTAAAAAAATAACAAACAACCAAAAGACAGAATTTCGCATTTAATTTAAATATAGATATGGATATTATTATTAGTACAAATACTTTACTTAATTACTTATAGGTAGTATATTACAGATTGTAAAAATGTATTAACTTACCTGGCAACACATTGCCACATACCGCTCTTATCTTTCTGCAGTGCCGTGTCACTCAAATACTCTATTATGTGTTGTAAACTTGGCTCCGGTGAATTACATACTCTGCCCAAAAGTAAAAAAGATTCGTAAATTATTATTTATTGCGAAATCATTATGCTATCATACTTAATTATAAAATCAAACATGGGGCCGAAGTCTTTTTGCATAAGGCTAGGAACTAATCTAGTTGAAAATGCACGCGAAATTTTTTTGACATCTTGCCCGTACTTTCACACTGCCATAAAATTTGATCAGCGGCATTCGATACACGGATTAACCGCTAGATTTGTCTGTAGCCCACGCGACAGTTAAGTTTCGTGTGAGAGGCGACGAAACCCGAATATTATGTGTATTAATTACATTCCAGAGAATAGTTATTGCCCAGGACTTTTAAACATTTGTTCTGGTCGTCAGTGCACAACATTAACAAACCGCTTAGTCGAAAAAATTGATGGCCATACTGTAATTCGATTAAACTCACCTCAAAGTCTCCAGCCAATAAACACTCAGCAAGTACATGCAAGGCGCGAACGTCAATTTAGGAACTATCACAGTCACTTCTTGTTGGTGATCCAACAAATTCAATATCTGTGTCTTCAACTCTTGAAGTTCATTAATCGATACAGAATCGTTCCTGACAGCTGACGTGTACTGTAACTCTCTCATTTCCGAACGCAATGACGTTTGAGAGACAAGGAAGGGTGATTTCACGGCTATCTCTTTTACACCCGCGTACCATTCTTTGGGCCACAATCCTGGGGAATTTTTCAATTGGGTTTATTTAGGGTTTTTATAGTTAAAATGTTTTTCAATGTTAAAGTATAGTTATAGTGGGGTCTGAAATTTTTCTTATTTATGATGTACTTATAAACTGGCAAAAATCGCCATTTAAAAAACTTTTTACATAGAACCTTTAAAATCAGGCAAGTGGTTAGATCGTGATCATTCTAAAATAATATATACAGTATTTGCGGCGGCCCTTGCGCTTTTATATTTGAAAGAAATCTGATAAAATATAATAAACCTGGTTAACCAATACTTTTAAAAGATCACGACCTAGACTCATCCCTTCGTCGTCGAACGTCAGAACGTCACGGTTAAATGCCCATAAACCTTTACGCTGGCCATACACGATCAAGTTTACCGGTCAATTTGCAGCAAACTTGAAGCGGTGTCCTGTAAACTTGACGGTGTATGACTATCAGTTGACTGGACGCCGCGCCGCTTCAAGTCCGCTGCAAACTTGACGGTAAACTTGATCGAGTATGGCCAGCGTTGGTAAAAGGGTATGATTTTTTAATAATTATAATTCATATCTTATAACTGATCAGTTGATCACATAAAATCCAAACAAAACAGCAATTTCAAACGCACATTTCGTATATTGTATTTAGTCAACAAAAACAGCGCAATTTAAATAAAAAAACTATTTCAGCATCACCAATAAGTACAAGACTTTAAACATTTAAAACTCGCTTTAAAAAGCAAAAAAACCAATCGAATTCACGCCTAAGTACATAAAAAACTTGAAATCAAAATTGCTAACAACGCATTCTAAAAGGGACAAAAACCGATAAACATTGAAAGATACATAAAATCAAAAACACACTACGTTTTAAAACACTCTGGAAAAATTTACAAAAAACATCCCTGCACTTATTTTATGCGAAATGTTTGAAATAATGATATATACACTATTTATATAATGAAGATTGTAACATTGCTTACAATTGTCTAATTTTTTTGCAAAAAAACATTATAAAAGATCGGAACTATAGTCCGTAACAGGTTGAAATAGCAATCGGGGTATGAGGCGGCGGGGGCGCCACGCACACCCGCACGTCACCCGCGCTGGACTAGCGCGGGGGCTGCGCGGGTGTGCGGGGCGTTCCCTCCCTGATTGCCATTTCAAACTGTCGCGTACTATACTTTTAGGCTAATTTAGAGACATATGTTATGTCAGTGCGTTGATCATACAGACAACTTATTGATGATATATAAAATGTAATAGTTGTTGGACAAAAGATTTTTCTACAGCACGACTATTTGTAATTTCAATTAAATAAAACTGGTAAGAAATATTCTATGTAATCAGCTAATTCACTTTCCATAAATATTATACAAAATATTTGTGTGTGTGTGTGTTTGTTGATATTGCAACGCTAGTACATTATAAAAATTGTATATATCATCATATCAAAAACATATAAAAACTTTCATACCTAAATATAAAAACCAAACGACATACATCTAAGAATTTTCTAGAAGCATCTTTACTCACGCTTTCGCATTGCTACAGGCGTGGCCATAGAAGAAGAGACAACAAGATGTTTAAATACTATCATAATATTATAATAGCACAGTTTGGGTCATCAGTACATTACGTTATTCTAAAATCCATAGCTACAATAGGGATGGTCGAATAGGGACCAGTCAAATCAGCAACTTTTTATCAAACGTCGAAACGCTCGATCGAGCGCTTCTACAAAATACATAGGTGTGACGTCATAAACATTTGACGAAATTTGACTTTTTTTGGGTAAATCTTTAATTTAAAATGGTTTACGAATTTCGTCAGATTTTGGCTATTTAATAACTCCTATGAAATAATTTATTTTTGACATAGGCATCATACCAATTGCAATTGACAGCTACAATCTGTGTGCTTAGTATGAAATTTTGCGTCTCATCAAAGTTGATAGAATTCGAGCATTAAAACACTTTAGCGCTTATGTTAAATGGACCGTAAACAGCTTGTTTTTAAAGCTCAAGTTTGTCCATATATTTACAGCCAGCGCAGCGCTCCAAGTGGAAACGTTGCGAAATTAAAATCGATGGTATTGTAAAATGTTATGGTATATTTATTACTAGTACTTACTAGGTTTAATTAATGTTTTGCCTGTATTTTATAAAAAAAATATTTTTACTTAATAATCTCAACTGTCCACTATATTTGTACGCAGACATGGCTTATCTGCTGGACTATGTTTATTAGATTTAACACCTTATGTACCTACACACATTATGCAAATAAAGAATAGTATTGTATTGAAGTTTTGACTTTAAATCAAGAACCTTTAGGTCCATTTTACTCTGACTCTACTCAAATTCTGTCATCGTTGGTGAAATCTAAAATCTCACACTAAGTACATTGATGATCAAAATTAGCTGACACTCGCACTTTTAGCTACAATAAAATGTACAGTAGCAGAGTGTTAATGTATTCTCCAAGATTTGCGTAACGTAAAATACAGATGAACCCTTATAAATTTAAAATACTTGAGGAATAGACAGTGCTGAATTGAATTTTAAAACAATGGAATTAGAGTTGATAATCGAGCGGTTAAAATTGTGGGTACATTTAAATAAGAATATATTAGGAACAGAAGGTAGGTCAATTTTTTACCTGATTCGGCTGCGGTGAATCCCATTACGACGCAGTACAACCAAAAATCTCTAAAGAGCTTATGTAGGCGGGGCTTTGGGTTTTTTATTGGAGGTAACCTTTTAACTAGTACCTGTAGAGAAAAAAATATTTATCTATAAGTTAAGAACGCCCAAATTGCCGGCACTACTCGAAGCTTTCAAATTGGTGCGGTTGATCGGTCAAAAGCCCTTTCGCCTCTTATACCGTTTTTTTTTTCACTACCCGAAGCTATCAAAATGGGTGCGGTTCATCGGTCAAAAGCCCTTTCGCCTCTTATACCGGTTATGTTCACTACTCGAAGCTCTCAAAATGGGTGCGGTTCATCGGTCAAAAGCCCTTTCGCCTCTTATACCGTTTTTTTATTCACTACTCGAAGCTCTCAAAATGGGTGCGGTTCATCGGTCTGAAGCCCTTTCGCCTCACCGTTTTTTTTTTCACTACACGAAACTATAAAAATGGGTGCGGTTGATCGGTCAAAAGCTTTTTCCACAAGTACCACAAACATTTCGAGCAAATGAGTCAGCAGACATCTTGAAGATAACAGTATATTTACCGCAAGAACAAAATATATAAGTACGCCCAATTTGCCTGCAGTGCCCAAAATCTTAAACAGACATCCAGATGAGCAATCGGGGGCTCGTCCGCCCCCTAGACTAGGTCGCACGAACAATTCGAGCGAATGAGTGAGCAGATCGTATCTTAATGTGACTAATAGTATACTTTTTATTTAATAAAAATAGCGAGCAAACTAGCGGGCGGGTTACTTGATGTTAAGTGATTACCGCCGCCCATGAACATTTGCAGTACCTGAGGAAACGCCTATGCGTTGCCACCCTTTCAGGAATTTATTGGTCCGCCTCTTGAATAACCCCATGTTGTAACTTACCGCAATAACAGAAGATATAGAAGAATAAGAACGTCCAAATTGCCTGCACTACACAAAGTTTTCAAAACACCTAGACAGAGTTGCACGAGCCTCAATAGCTCAACGGGTAAAGGAGTGGACTGAAAACCGAAAGGTCGTCGGTTCAAACCCCGCCCGTTGCACTATTGTCGTACCTACTCCTAGCACAAGCTTGACGCTTAGTTGGATAGGAAAGGAGAATATTAGTCATTTAACATGGCTAATATTCTTTATAAAAAAAATCGATCAAACGAGTGAGATCGTAACTTTAAGTAACTAATAGTATAAGTATTTACCGCAATAACAGGTATAAGAACGCCCAAATTGCCTGCACTGCCGGAAGCTTTCAAAACGGGAGCTGGCGAGCGGTCGGTGGCTCGCTCGCCCCCTAGACCGAGTTGCACGAACAATTCGAGCAAACGAGTGAGCAGCTCGAGTCGAGCGCCCGTCCCTCGAACGTTTGCTGCTATGTTGGCTAGTGCGTTAAGTACTGCGCCTGATACGTGCCTAAAAAGTGACATTAAAGGTCATGTTTGAAAGATTTAAACAGTAAGCAAACTCAACTTTAAATTTCTTTAAACTATTTGTAGCTCCTCAAGAGATATTCAATAGTAAAGGGAAAAACTCATGCTAGCTAATGTACTTTATAGAACCTTTGGGAAAGTCCATGATATCCAAAGAATTGCTGCATGTTGCAGCATGTAGATTTGTTTGTTTCAGCGGATTATTACAAATTAAGCTCATGATTCCTTGGATATCATTATAACTCGCAGTTCTTTACAAAAACATCGTGGGGACACCTGCATGCCAGAAAGTTCTCCATAATGTTCTTAAAGATGTTCTACCAATCCGCACATGGCCCGCGTGGTAGACTATGGCCAAACCCCTTCTCACTCTGAGAGGAGACCCGTGCTCTGTAGTGACACTCGTAACACAAGTTATCTTAGTACAAGTGTCTAAAGCACTCCTTTGGCAGGATCACATATTGTTAACTAGCATAATATTGGGAATTATTTGTGAGGAGTAAAATTGTAAAAGTTATTTATATTTGTAAACAGATAAATAAATTGAATTGAATTGAATGTTCTCAAAGGTGTGTGAAGTCTGCCAATGCGCATCGTATCGCCAAACTCTTCTCCCGTGAAACCCGTGCTCATGTCATATAAATTGATAAATTAAATTTAGAAATGTCAAACTGCTTCTGTCCTTTTCATATTACAATAGTAAGAAGAGGGTGCGAATACTCTAAAATTAGGTTGTGCTTAGAATCGGTGCCAATGACTCACCTATACTGCTTCCTGTCATCAGTATGTTGGTAAGCAGCGCTGGCAGCTTCTACGGTGATGACGGTGAACATGCGCATGATCTCGTCATGAGCCGGTCCCTCCGGGCTAGCCAGCGCCATACAGCCCAACTGATCCACGATCAGCGTGTCTAGCGACGATGGGGAACGGCATAGCCTGAGAAACAAGAATATTTTTGAAGCGAAGCTTCATAGGCAGTGGTCTTGGCGAGGTGATATGATACAAACACGCATTCATTCTTATGGTGCCGTCCTTTCGCCTGTCAACGCTGTCGTCCAGAACGGCAATACAAGTATTGTCCGTTCATCGTAACTTGACGCGTGAGAATATATTGGTACCATTGCTTTGTTTGCTTTATTCCTTAGAAATTAGGGCTTATTATTGTGTGATTTGCAATGGTGCCAACATATTCTCACGCGTCAAGTTTCGGTAAATGAATGGGCATTGTGTCATAGACTCGCTCCTGCCCCATCGCTCCCTGTCATCGAGGCCACGGCCGCAAGCGTGCCCTCTTAGGTAGAATGTGGTCGTGTATGAGCACATGCTATTTCAATCAACATTTACGGACTGGATATACTTTTGACGTGATGACGCTCTATGGAACGAAATACAACAAGCGCCCGCTATAAGCTCGTTCCGTTCCATAGAGTGCGATAAATATCTTCACAGCGTCCCGTCCGCCTGCCACTGCCTGCTGAACGCTTGCTATATCAAGTCTCTGACGATTCAACTCTGTATTAATTCATACCTCTGTTGAAAAAATTGTAGGATAGTATCCGTTGTCTTTGGTGTGTCCTTTAAAGCTACGGCCACGTGTCCCAACATTATCACAATGTTTGTGCTGATTAGTGACGACTCGCTGGAACAACCAATATGCCGTTAATAGAAGAATTCACATAAGCGTATGGAGTCCAACTATGTAGATAAAATGAACCAACTTACCTATCACTAGTCTCGGCAGTGAACAGTCTGTTACTAACGGAGCCAACCAAGGCGGGAACACAGAAAGGGTCCACAGTTAGGGCCGCTTCCAAGGCAACGCATAGATTCTCTATGGCCGCGTCTCGAAGTTTCTCGAACGGTGTCGATTTCATTGGTGCACCCGTTTCTGTCAGACTCTGGTGTTCTTTGCCTTGAACTTAAAAAATTTTTAAATATGAATTTTATGTACCCAGAAAGATGGAGGCAAAGGACTAAAGATTTTTGGAATTAAAAATTCACTTAACATGCTTATGACTAACCGATATTAATATACTCTTATAGTGCGCGCAAAACAAATAATACAATTTGTACACGAGGGGTCTAACTGCGTTTTACGTGCAAAAACAAATCTTAGCCGGTCTTGTATATTTATTAACCTTTACCTGCGCAAATCATCATGTTGCAACTTCAGATTGGACTATATAGGTATGTCTTGCGTGCACTATACGGGAATGTTTTGATGCGCAAAATGTGAATAAAAAATTTAAAGTTAAGTAGTCGTATACAACAGGGTATTGCAATATAAATTATTGCTATAAATAAAGGATTATTGTTGGATTTTATACAAAAAGGAGAATTGCTGTATGATAAAATTATTTATGGATATAAATAGACTAGTAAAAAAGATCCTCCGTGCGAAAAATGGACTTACGTGAGGCTTTCATGTGTTCCTTCCCGGTTTTTTCGAGTTCGAGTTTGTGCAATTTAAATAGTATAGGCGAAGGTGTCACTAAGAAATCTCGCAAACAATATATCGACGTATTTGCTATTGTTGGGAATTTTGTCGCTAATTTTCCAAGTCCCTAGAAAAATATGAAACATTTAGACATTATAGCTAGGCTAGGACAGATGTATAAGGTATATATATATTTAATATAATTAGCGAAAAAAAGAGCAGTCGGATCACCACCCATAAACGTTTGCAGCTTCAGATGAACCACCTATGCTTTGCAGCAGGGTGTAATAAGGTCACTGGGGTGCCAGCCAGGTAACCTCCCAGTGTGCCTGGGTGCTGCTGGTTCCTTTTGGATACGTTCGAGGCAAAGAGCAGTATTCGGGCCGGTGCACCCCGGTAACATGGCTATTAGATAATTTCTCTTCGGGGATATTGTTGACTATGGCTAATGATGGCAGGGGGGGAGGTTTCTCCACGTGTCCCTCTGACTAGCAGAGGGCACAGTGGACGAGGCGAAGGATGAGACGCGGGCGACGTGCGCAGGATCGCATTGTCGCCCGTTAGGTCTCCGGGGGAGGGGAGGTGCACATAATTGGTGTACCTCCGACGTGTGGCGAGGGACCTCGTGAGTGGGTCCCCGGTGGTGGGTCCGCCTCGGCGGACGTCGCTGGCTGGGTCGCGGTTGATTGCTTCGGTGTTCCCGTGACCCAGTCACCAGGCGACGCGTAGGAGCACCGCTGGGTTGGGTATTCCGATCGCCTCTCGGCCGGCGAGTCCCACATACCTTCCCTCACGTTGGTTGGCTGGCTGGTTAGCTGGCTGGCATCCAGGATGGGGGATGCGTAAACGCATTTCCCAGCGTTAATTAAAAAAAAGGTGGAACAAGGTCCAACGTCAAACAACTCCTCAGAACACTTCCCCATATAAAGGCGATAGAAGACTATGACATAATGCATACAAACTGACAAACCTCTGTAAATAACATTTCAATTGATAGAAAAAATACATACGATTATTGGATACTTACTTCAAGACAAACCATTAGCAACGGCATGTGAGCCAATATCAATTTATGATTGTGATTTGAGTTAATTTTCTCCGTTAATCGACCGCAAAGAGAATCGGCTCCTACGGAAACAATGCATCTTTATAAATCCATAATCCATACTACTAATATTATAAATGCGAAAGTGTGTCTGTCTGTCTGCATGTCTGTCTGTCTGTCTGCTAGCTTTTCACGAACTAACATTTTAATCGATTTTGATGAAATTTAGTAGTGTTAGCTTACCGGTACACTCACTACTACAACCAAGACTTTGTGTCTTCATGAAATAGAACAACAGCTATAATAGATTCGCAAGCAAATCGTATCCATGCTTACAACAAACTACAAAAACGTTTCAATGACAACTCCATCTCTTTTGTTAAGATCGCCATAATTATAGTACAGTACACGGCCGAAAGTAATATACCTTTAGAAGGAGATAGCACATTTGTAGAGCACTGTTTCTGGTCATATAGGTATGAGTGACAGAGACAACGCTCTAGAAAGCCGAAATCATTCTAAAGGCCGATGTACATTACTTTCGCCCGCGTACTGTACGCGATGACAATCGGGCTGGGAACGCCCCGCGCCCCGCACAACGCCCGAACTAACCCGATGCGGGGGAGCGCGGGCGCTGTGCGGATGTGCGGGGCGTACCCCCGCCTCATACCCCGATTGCCATCTCGACTTTTCGCGTACTATATGGATTTATTGCAATCTAAACTAAAATCAGAAACTGTTAGTTGAAACCATCATGAATCTCATGAAGTTAGTTGTTTACTACGCACTAAATCATATCCCAGTGCTAACAGGAGTGCTTTTTCGCCTCCTTCTAACATCACTTACAACTTCGTTAAGTTACCAACATTGGTACTGATTCTGAGCGCAACTAAATTTCAGTGTATTCGCTTCCTTCTCTTACCAATGTGGTAAGAAGAGGACAGACAACCCTCATTTAATTTAGGACTGTCAAACCTCGTGACTTTAGGTTCTAGTTAAGTGTTTAGCATCCTTCTCTTACCAATTTAAGAGAAGGATGCTTCTCACTTCTTCCAATGTGATAAGAAGAGGACATACAACCCTAATTTCATTTAGGACTGCAAACCACGTGACTTTAGGTTCCAGTCAAGTGTTTAAACTTGTAGAATGCACTAAAACTTAGGGTGAGATCTATAGAGCGCACTCTGACTTAGCTTAGACTTAAGACAGTCAAAACGAGACAGAGCTATATCTTTCACATAAATCTGTCTCGTTTTAACTCAATCTTAAGTCTGAGCAAAGTCAAAGTGCGCTCTATAGATCTCAGCGTGGTCTTTAAATTTAAAATTAATTTTCCGTCCATTTTTAGCACTATCAAAAAGAAAAAGTTGCAGATTCTCTAAAAGTTTCAAAAAGTTTCAAAAAAACCAGAATCGACGCTCACATTTGTAAGTGAAGTTAGCGGGAGGTGGAACGCCGTGCCTATTAGCGTTTCCAAATAGGGACAATAATAATAGGGATGTTGCTAACTAAACAAATCGGCAAATAGTGAAATATGACGTCATAAACATTTAATGTGCTTTTTGTAGTTTAATCGATAATTTAAAATGATTATCGAACTTAAAACTAACAGAGGAAGTCACTATTTCGGAAAAGAAGGTTAATCCATACTAATACTATAAATGCGAAAATGTGTCTCTCTGCTAGCTTTTCATAGCCCATTTGTTTAAACAATTTTGACGAAATTTAGTACAAAGATAACTTGCATTCCGGAGACGGACATTTTGTCCTGGAAAATCAAAGAGTCCAGACGGGTTTTTGAAAGGCTCATACGTTTAAACGATTTTGATGAAATTTGGTTCGATGATAGCTTGCATTCCGGGAACAAACAGGGGCTACTTTTTGTCCTTGAAAATTGAAGAGTTTCCACTGAATTTTTAAAAACATAAATCCACGCGGTTATCATCAAGTAATTACTTACTAAAAAATGACACCAGGCAACATCCCTATTGCAATGTGTAAAAGACGGTTTGAACTTACATATTTACAGTCATTCGCGTAGAATCATTGTTTTAAGAAAGGAAAAATGTTTCATCTGATATTAGTAACAAGGGGCAACCCGCAAACCTTACGTGAAAAATACCTATTAGAATAGTTAAAGCGTTTAATAGAGCTGGCACGTCATAATCGTCGTCAACTGGAAATCATTACTTAATATCAAATATAAATAATATACAAATCAAATATATTTTTTTTTCATACAACCAAATAGGCACCAATGATTATGGAAATATATATAGAAAAATGTCCCTTACCTGTTTCATCCCCAATAGCCCACACAAGCAGGTCGACACAGGCTGAATTCGCCATCACATTCACTTTAAACTTATTGACAGTGGCAAAGTTACTCTCTCTATCTTCTTTTTCGGATGCATCGTGATGTCGACTCTGTAGTTCTGTTTGGCCACTGAGGAATAGGCATTTGACGAATTCCTACCAACATTATAGAAATTTTCAGGAAACTTGTCGAATACTTTTGGATATCATACAAAATAGCCTATAGAGGATTTATATGTGTCTATAATACTAAGGCTGAGATCTACAGAGCACACTTTGACTTTGCTCAGACTTAAGATTGAGTTAAAACGAGACAGGTTGACAGATATGTGAGAGACATCTCTCTCTGTCTCGTTTTAACTCTGTCTTAAATCTAAGCTAAGTCAGAGTGCGCTATATAGATCTCACCCTTAGTCAACTAACTCACTAAAACTAACATTTAGGTATATTAGCACTACAAATATAGTTTTCGGGACCTGTCTGAAAAAATTACTTTTGTAAAGTAACTGTTACAACTTTAGTGTCCCTCAAACAAGTTGAACCTTAAGAAGCGTAGAGCGGAAAAATTGGCGAATCCTGGAAACAAGGGTCAACTAATTAACCAATGGCGTGCACCCGCGCCGACCGATCAACCAATTGCGTGAACCAGCCATAAGCCAGCCAATAACGTCAATTTTCAAGTTCTTTGCCGGGTTATTTTAATAATCACTTTTCTCAACAGATAGACTGCACATGTTTTAAAAAAATGTTTATTAAAGTGTGAATTATATGAAGTAATATTTAAACATAAGTACGAAAGATTGCAAAAGCGACTTGGAGAAAAAACTGGAGCATCATAGTGTGAACATTCACTATTACTCAATATTTTATTTATTTAAAAATAGTATATATAATTGGACATTCACTATTAGCTTAATCAAATGAGACAAAAGAGTTGATTACCTCACATCACAGGTTAACCATTTTATATACAAATACTACAATTTATAAAACAAAAAAACGTGGGTAAGATATTAAACAGACATTTACTACGTGGGAAAATACTCTAAACAAAGTCTATACTAGGATAAAAAAAATGGTATAAGGTACTTATTCTAAACGAATTCTATACTAGAATATACAAAATAAAATGGTTTACATAGTACATTCTGCCTTTACCTGAACTAGTTTTGCGCCCTCAAGTAGATCGTACAATAAAATAGGAAAATGAAGAAATATTATTTTAAAATTATAAAGTTTCGGGTCAAAATAAAAAAAGATAGACAAGAAATTAGAAAAAATATAAAGAGAAAATATAAAGGTTTTTCTAATGGAGTATTGATAGTTAGAAATAGAATATTAGTAAGGCTAGTTCAGACACGGTGGAATCCGTGCGGTCGGTCCGTGCGTTTTTGTTTATATTTCTTCATATTTAATTATACCAGTGTGATGAGAGTCTAGGTCGCACCGACATATTATATAGAATTCGAGCATCAAACAGGAACGTTTAGAGTAAAATGCACCTAACGGACCTTGATTTAAAGTAAAAATTCAGAGCCAGTGATTTTAATTTCGCAAGGTTTCCGCTTGTGGCGTTGGCTTTAAAGGTATGGATAAAGTTGTGCTTTAAAAAAGGCAGTTACGGTCTATTTTACTTTAACACTAAAGCGCTCGATTCGATGTTCGAGTTCTATCAACTTTGGCTTTATCTTATACAGTACGCGGCAGAAAATAATGTACATCGACCTTTAAGAGATAGCGGATTTGTAGAGCATTGTCTCTGTCGAAGATCGACAAAACGTCATATATGTATGAGTGACAGAGACAACGCTCTGCAAAGCTGAAATGTCATTCTAAAGGCTGATGTACATTATTTTCTGTCGCATACTGTACCTACTAAGCTTTCTGTACCCGTCTGACAAATTGGTGCGTTGTCGCATGTCTGAACTAGCCCTTAGAAGATGAAAAACAAGTCTAATCGTTTTCAACCACAAAATATGGGGATATTTGCCCAACGCTTCCATACATGCACACAATTTTGATGCACACTAGAAACTAGATATAAACATAAAGATAGAAACATATTAAAACAAAATAGGCAACTTACTTGTACATCTTTGGTAAATGGTCCAGGCAAATCTTTTTGGTGTTGTAAAATATCTCGCAAAAGCGTTACCATAACTAAATTGAGCGTCTCGGAAAACGACTTATATGGGAAAACCTGAAAAAAATGTAAATTATAATTATTATCTTCCTTTTTAAAGCTCCGTACCTCAAAAGGAAAAAAGGAACCCTTATAGGATCACTTTGTTGTCTGTATGTCTGTCGTTTATGTGTTTCTGTCAAGAAAAGGGAATCAAAACCTATAGGGTACTTCCTGTTGACCAAGAATCATAGAATTTGGCAGGTATTATATTCACGAACAAATATGTTTACTAAATCACACATAGATGGCGCTGTCTGTCATTAGCTTGCACGAGGTCACGAGTGCACAGTGGGCTAGGTGTGGGATCAAAGTGTTATTTCTTGTACGATGGTACGGAACCGTTCGTGTGCGAGTCCGACTCGCACTTGACAGGTATCATGTTATAAAAACTTATAAAAAGGCGGAATTAGAAAAACGTACCTGTATTTGGCCAGAAGCAAAAATATCTTCGGCTTCCTCATCCAAAAACGCCAACAAATCTTTGGTCAATAACTTCTTCGCCAGCGATAGAATTGACTGGAGATACGTCACGTAAAACTGTACACTGATTCTTTTCTCCGGAGACTCAGAGTACCTCATGTACGGAAACTGGTTGAAACTCGACCCGAATTTGTGGAAGAAGTATGTCGTCGGATCGTATGGAACCGAGTTGTAACTATGGAAGGAACCTCGTTTTACAGTTTCTCCAGTACTGTCTACTGTGTCGTTACCATTTTCAACTATAACCTCATTATTTGGGTTAAGATTCCCTGATAAAGACCTGGGTATAATCGGCCGAAACTGGTTAAACTTCCTCTTTTTATCTAAAGTTGAGTATTCGAAGCTAGGTTCAGGATCTTTCGTTTTTACTGGACTGCTCGGTTGAGGGAACAACCGGCACAATAAAGGAGGTTCCACAGTCGCATACCGACCCATAGATCTTGCAAGACCTATCAAAATTGGTAGTGTACTCTTGCATAACTGGAGCTTGGATACTGAGAGGTAGTCCCTGCTCTCGTGGCAGTTGTTTATGACTTTGGTTAAGTTTGACATGAGTTCTATTTGTGCTGTGATAATTTCTTCTCGAAGGCTCGGCTGTTTCTTTGCCACGTCAGACAGCAGCGTGTTGAGGCAAAAGCTGAATTTTTCGGACATTGGAATGCCTGAAACAATTAAAAATGACAGCTGTGAATTTTTGCGGTGTAATGGCTACATATACAATTGAACTAATAGACGTTGAGGTTTCAAGGTGCCTGAATGCGTCACCACTAGGTTAATGGACGATCTCAAGCGAGTAGCTGGGAGCCACTGGACACAAGCGACACAAGACTGTTCTGTGGGGATTCTTGCAGGGGACCTGCGTCCAGCAGTATAACAGTTCAGACAATGATAACTGTAATAGCCCCAATACTTTCGCCGAGTGCTGACCAATGCGTGTGTGATACTGATTCTGATAGAAACTTAATTTTAGAGTATTCGCATTTTTTTCTTACCAATGTAATACGAAAAGGACAGACTAACTTAATTTAATTTAAAACTGTCAAACCTCGTGACTTCTGGGCGGTGCTAGTCTTAAGGATAGTGTTTAAATTTGCAGAGCAGCACTATTTAGTTTTAAATTTAAAATTCATTTTCCGGTTTTTTATAGCAATATTCAAAAGAAAAAGATGCAGATACTTTAAATTTAGTTTAGAGAAAGATATCAGAATCGACGCCATTTGCAAATTGCGCCAAAATTTTCCTCCTTTCATTTTTCAGTAATCTGATTGGGCGAAAACACATCCACCATACATCCAGCTCCGTTGCAGTGGAAACACACCCTTACTGTTCGTGACATCAGCAGCTGTGTAATTTTTGTCCACAATGGAACTTTATAACAATTATATAATAGATTTGCGTTTAGATAAAATGTGACAAGTACAATTTTATTAATAAAAGGACATCCATATTATAACTCAGTTATAAGGTTGTAGGTATAAATACAGAAATACTATACTGTATGTTTGTTACTTGTTCACAATTATTATAAAAATATATACCATGATAATTTTGGAATGTTCGGAGTAGTTTGATCTCAATCGAGTGTATTTAGAGAACATTACAAAAAAGTCAGTAAACTCCAAAATGCTAAGCGTAATTATAGAAACGAGGTACTAAAGTTGACAATAAAATGTTAACATTAAAATAATTACCGACGAAATGACAATCGTTTTTATGAACGCGATAACATCGGACGGAACATCCTCATCTGGTGTTAATCACACAAAATCACGTGTAGCTGCTAGCAACTTAGTTATCTAAATATATAAAAGAAAAAGGTGACTGACTGACTGACTGATCTATCAACGCACAGCTCAAACTACTGGATCAAGCTGAAACTTGGTATGCAGGCTATTATAACGTCGGCATCCGCTAAGAAAGGATTTTTGAAAATTCAACCCCTAAGGGAGGTGAAATAGGGGTTAGAAACTTGTGTAGTCCACGCGGACGAAGTCGCGACCATAAGCTAGATTACATACTTATAAAAATGTTTAACTGACCATGTAATGATGGGTTCTATTACTACATTCTAGAGTACCATATAAACACTCTTGTAAACGGTATTAAATGTGCCCCCCCCCCCTTCTTCCTGTTATTTCAAAGTATTTATACGAACCAAGATTAAATAACGTTTCATTGTATTCTTAACAAGAGAAGCGTGTATCTTTGTGCGTGTAAAAATGTTTAAGCTATTCTCTGTGACCGTTTTAGCTTTTATGCTTATTGGAAATGTAAGCTTTTATTCAACTTTTAATTCGAATATACCTACTAGCTGATGCCCGCTACTTCGTCCGCGTAAAACCCCGTGAGAACTCTTTGATTTTCCGGGATAAAAAGTAGCCTATGTCACTCTCCGGGTGCTTCACTATATACCATGCAAAAAATCACGCCGATCCGTTGCTCCGTTGCGGCGTTATTGAAGGACTAGCTTATGCTCGCGACTTCGTCCGCGTGGACTACACAAACTTCAAACCCCTATTTTACCCCTTTAGGGGTTGAATTTTGAAAAATCCTTTCTTAGCGGACGCCTACGTTATAATAGCTATCTGCATGCCGAATTTCAGCGTGATCCGTCCAGTAGTTTGAGCTGTGCGTTGATAGATCAGTCAGTCAGTCAGTCACCTTTTCCTTTTATATATTTAGACAAACCAACAAACAAACACATTTTCGCATTCATACAGGTTGTGAGCTAAAAATAAATGTGTTAAATATAAAGAATAAAATCTTCTAAGATTATAATAATGCAGATTATTATATTAGAGAGTAATGCCAATAAACAAAATGTTCATTCCAGATTGAAAATGTTTCTGCGCAAGGACAAGGAGAAGGTTAGAATTTTTATTATATTTTATTTTAATATTAGCTAAATAATAAATACGGCGAAAATGTATAAATATAATCGATTTTATACATTTTCGCCATATCTATAATATAAAAATGAATCACCAAATGTGTTGGTCATCGCAAATCTCGAGAACAGCAGAACTGATTTATAATATTCTTTGAAGTACGGGGATGGTTCTTACGGAGAGAAAATTAAAAAAAAATTTAATCGACTGTTAGGCGGAACGAAGTTCGCCAGGGCAGCTAGTTAAAATTAAAATATTTGTAAGTGGTGATATCCTAGGGTTTAAGACGTCATCAGCGTCCTATTCGAAGTGTAGGGGGTTCGATCCCGGGCATGCATATTTAAATTTTCAGAGTTATGTGCATTTTGAAATTAAAATTAGCTTTAGCAGTGAAGGACAACATGGAAAGAAAACTTGCATATTTGAGAGTTCTCCATAATGGTCCTAAAAATGTGTGAAGTCTGCCAATACGCACTTGGCCGTCAGCGTGGTGGATTATGGCCTAAGTCTTTTCATTCTAAAAAGAGACCCATGTTCAGTATGGGCCGGCGATGCGTTGATGATGATGATGAAAGTGAGTGGTTATCTCGTAATTATAATAATAATTTACTCTGTTAAGTATAATATTAATATTATTAATATAATATTTTGACATAATATATTTATAAGTAAGTATTTTTTTAGGTGGTGCTGGAGGTGGCGCTGGTGGTAAGATTGTATCAACGTTTTGAAAATAAAATATTATTTTATTTGAAATATTTATTTATGACATATTATTACTTAAGTATATTTTAAGTAGAAATTTTACAATGCTTTGTTGTTTATTTAATTTTAGTTTTCTTTAAAGGTGGCGCAGGCTTCAGTGTAGGTGTGTACCAAATTTTGCATCAATAAATAATATTTCCATGAAGTAAAAACGCTTCTAAATTTTAGCCCTACACTTCTGATAATAATAAATAATTTATACAAGTCGATTGGCTCCTTCTAATACTTGGTAGATTATTTGTAATAAATTGTATAAGTTGATATGACAATTCTAATAAGTTTTACAATATGGTTGGACAGTTCTAAAAAGAACCGATCAACTACGAGTCGGACTCGCACACGAAAGGTTCCGTACCATCGTACAGTTAATATAACATTACGTACTTACTTTTTATTTATTTTTAACTAGATGATACCCGCGACTTCGTCCGCGTGGATTTGGGTTTTTATAAATCCAGTGGGAACTCTTTGATTTTCCGGGATAACTATGTAGTAACCGGGTAGCCTATGTCCTTCCCCTGGATGCAAACTATCGCTGTACCAAATTTCATTTAAATCGGTTGAAGGGATGGGCCGTGAAAGGCTAGCAGACAGACAGACAGACAGACGGACAGACCGACAGACAGACAGACACACTTTCGCATTTATAATATTAGTTTTTAATTTGCAAGGCGGCTATTTTGAAATTCACCATCTTGGTTTTTTATTTTTTGTTGTCATAGCGGCAATAGAAATACACACTCAGTGAAAATTTGTCTCTATTGTTCACGACTCATTAGATACAGCCTGCTGACAGGCAGACGGAGGGCAGGCTTAGTATAGTGCCCGGCAAACAACTTGGACCTGAAGCAGCGTAGTGGGAGAAAGTTGGCGAATCCGGGAAGCGAAGATCGACTGATCAACCAATCGCGTGCACTTGCCATTTACCAGCCAATCGCGTCAATACTCAAGTTGTTTGCCGGGCACTGTAATAGGGTTTCGGGTACGGAATCCTTCAAATGTATAAGTTTGACTGTTAAATTGACTAAATGATGCTTTTTAGGTGGTGGATTTGGCGGCCAAGCAGGCGGTGACGCTGGAGGCAAGTATTCATAGCCAAAAGTTTCGGCTAAAGATCCAGATTAGTATCACTAAATAGTCGACGCATTTTAAACTGAGTCGTCGAGTTATCTGTCTGTTTCGTACAGGTCGTAGGTAAGTGCGAGCGAAACAGACAGATAACTCGACGACTCAGTTTAAAATGCGTCGACTATAGTAATACTATTGATAATGAGGGAGTAACTACATTTATTCAGCTCTATTCGCGTTTAGCTGAACGATTTTGGTTACACTTATACAGTTCTGTTTCTGTCAGCTGCGTACAGCATCGTACACCTGCTAGCATGCTAACGACAGTGTTCAGCGCTGTTCCGCCATGTACAGAGCTGTTCTGTTCTGCCGCGTTCAGCGCTGTACGCGGACTGTTCTCGACGTTGGATAGCGCTGTACGCGGACTGTTCTCGACGTTGGATAGCGCTGAATGGGGCGGGATAGCGCTGTACGCGGCGGAACAGCACCGTACGCGGCGGATCAGCGCTAAACACTGGCGTTAGCATGAGCATGATAAAAACACAAGTGTCCTAATATATACTTACTTAATTGGATATTTGACTCCAATTTTTTTATTACTTTATTATAAACTAGCTTATGCTCGCGACTTCGTCCGCGTGGACTACACGTATTTCAAACCCCTATTTCACCCAATTAGGGGTTGTATTTTCAAAAATCCTTTCTTAGCGGACGCCTACGTCATAATAGCTATCTGCATGCCAAATTTCAGCCCGATCCGTTCAGTAGTTTGAGCTGTGCGTTGATAGATCAGTCAGTCAGTCAGTCAGTCACCTTTTCCTTTTATATATTTAGACTAAGACTAAGATAAAAATAATGACGAAAACTGAAAAAACTAATTAAATCGATCAAATAACAAAAAAGTTATAAACATTTAAATATTACTGATTAGACAGAGATAGCGATATAGAATTATGACGTCATTTTGACTAATGCCATAGTAGCTTCGTGCTGGTTCATACAAATTTTCGTTTTGCGAGAAAGGGATAGAAGGCCCTCCCACTCCAAAATTAAAATGCTTGTAACTTTGTAAATCTTTGTTGAATTTTAATATTTTTTTCAGCATACGTCATTATTTTTATCCTAGTTTATAATAAAGTAATAATATTAATCAAATTCAAAAGTAGTAAAATACCCAATTAAATGTTTACTTAGCAGGTGGAGCGGGCGCTGGAGCTGGTGCTGGTTTTAGTATGGGTGCCGGTGGTAATAAAAAACTCTTTATTCTAACTTGCATAATTAGTAGTAAAGGCAAAAATCCGAAAATCGAGAATTTGTGGTTACACCACAAAACAATAACATATCGCGAGTCTGACTCGCACGATGCCAGCTTTTCGCTATGAAATACTATTGATATTACAAATTAATAAATCTGAAATGTTTATATAGTATATTTTGTAATAATTGGATGATTTTATCTTCAGTTGGTGGACAAGCAGGAGGCAGCGGACAAGGTGGGGCTGGCAAATAAATATAAAGTGACTGTTCCATTCGCTGAATGACTGTTACTAAATAAGTATGTAATATTTTATTTTTCAGAGTGAGTGCGTTTTAAGCAAAGCTTTTGGCGATATCGCCGTGAACGGGTCAAAGTGTTTATCGATGATTTAAATACTGCCACTTCATTTCTCGGTGAAGGAGAAAACCTGCATGCCTGAGAGTTCTCCATAATATTTCAAAAAGAGGTGCAGTGAAGGAAAATATTGTGAGGAAACCTGCATGCCTGAGAGTTTTTCACGTTTCCAAAGGAGTGTGAAGTCTGCAAATCTAAGGCAGACTATGGCCCTTCTCATTCTTAGAGGAAACCTGTGCTCAGTACTGGGCCGGTGATGGGTTGATTAGGATGATGATGATATTGATGATTTTGTTTTTATTAATATGTAAGATTTCCGTAGAAATTTAAAGATCTGCATTGTAGCTTCAAAAATGGAAAGCATATTGAAAATTTTAAATTTTTTTACAGGTTCAATGACACCTCATGCCTGGATTTCAATCAACAATTCTACACAGTATTTTACTGAGTAAAATTTATTCTTGCTCAAACAAAATAAACTGTTTAGCTTTTCTGAATTGTTTTTTTTTTATGCCAAAATCTGATGAAATATTAAGTAGGTATAAATAGTAAATACTAATATAGCTCATAATATTATTATAGGAACTTAATATTTGATGATAAATTAAAAAATGAGTGATAGCTTTAAGCATTATACTGAGAGGTCAACTTTAAAAATAAGTTACCCTTTTAAATCAGCTTAATAATTTAAATATTTTTTAAAACCTTTTTATTTCTATAGTGTTTTATAATTTTTTGTAACAATAATTATTAGCATATATTATGTAAGCTTGAGGATGGAAACAAATAAACTATTAATAAACTTAAATCTAAAAAAAAAGAAAACAATATTAAATTAAAACTAAAATAAATTAAATTAAATCTAAAACCTCATCGAGACCAGCGAGGCATTGTACCCAAGATGCTGGCAGCATTACCCCTTTGGATGGCCAAACTAATTCTTTGGCCAAGGTAGCCGCCAGCTCTCGGGTCCCCGGTTGACTCGATAACTCTTTTCGCAATTTCTTCAAAAAGAGCTCGAGCCCCCGGGCCCCACGGCCCCAAGGTCTCCACACCAAAAGGCACGAATACGAAGCTCCCATCGAGGTTTTCATATTTGCGCCTTTTGGCCTGTTCGGCGCTGATGGCCGCTGCACCCGCCATAGAGGAGGGCGCCTGAATGTGGGATGCAGCTAAAGTGTCTACACAAGTTGCATCCCAAACAAGCGACCTGCCCATCTTCCACGGTACGAGCGTCATACCATCAGGTCTCTTGCCATCGCCACGTGCCAAACCAATAGGTTCTAGTACAGCTGGCACATGGGCGGTGGCAAGGGACCTCCGGATGATGTCGTATTTAATATTTTTATGTAATATTTTTTTAAATTCAAGATGACAGGCTTGAGCTTGACAACGATTACCTAATGCCTAATAAAAAGTAATGATGCCTGGAAGATGTGTATTTACTCTTGCCTTGAAGAATAAATACAAAAATGAACGTATCTTTGTTTGTTTATCCTTTATGAGTTCCTTATTGCTGTTGGGGCTTGCATCAACATACAAGAGGTGACACACGATTCGTTAATACATAAAACATCAGAACACATACTGGATATTAGCTAGTCAGTCACCTTTATTATAAGTGGTGGTATGGTATATTAAAAGGTGTTTGTTTGTTGGTTTGTCCTTCAATTATGTCGCAACGGAGCAACGGATCAACGTGATTTTTTTGGATGGGCATAGTTTAAGACCTGGAGTGTGACATAGGCTACTTTTTATCTTGGAAAATCAAAGAGTTCCCACGAGATTTTTAAAACCTAAATCCACGTGTACGAAGTTGCGGGTATCAGCTAGTAAAAATAAAAATAAGTCATACTTACGATCGCCACTCTTAACTCTGTACATGGGTTCCTCAAACTGTGCATTTGTAAGGCACTTTAGCACTTTAAGGAAGTATGGCAGCAGCTTATCCTGATGCTGCAGACCACTTTGTAGGAAGTACAGTCCTAAGGCGATACTGGCTTCTTGGCTCCGTGGGGTGACCACGAAGCTTGAGCTGGCTTGTGGGCATAGCATGAATAGGGTATTCACCTGAAATGACAGGAAGTATTAGAATAGGAAATATTGTTGGAAAAGTACTAAATTACATTAAAAGTGTTGATACCTAGAGACAGGGGATCAGACAAGGGTCTCTTGTTCAGGAGGTCCGAGTCACTTTTTCTTTATACATAAAAGTAGCCTACGTTACTCACCAGGTCTTTAACTATCAAATCTATGCATCCTCACGCCTTCTCTCCTGTTCCGCTGGTAAGTAACCATCGACGTAACATACCGATTTTACCGACAAAGGCCAATGCAAAGAGGAATGTTAGTAGAATTTGTAAGCAAGTGACAACGTGTTGTCGGTTTAGACGTTCCTTTTTCTAACTGACTTAGGTAGTAGGCCAGTTTTTTTTTTTTTAATTTATAGACTAGCGCTTGGCTGCTATCAGACATGCTGGCAAGTGATGATGCAGCCTAAGATGGAGCGCGCTTGCCTAGAAGATGCCTATTCACTCATGACTTGAAGGTACCCATATTATAATTGGAGAGGAAAACTGATGCTGGAAGGGTGTTCCAAATCTTAGCGGTTCGAATCAGAAATGAGGTGCTTTAATGGTGAAAGAAACTATTGTGAGGAAACCTGCCTGCCTGCAGCCTGATTTCTGCATAATGTTCTTAAAATTGCGTGAAGTCAGTCACTCTGCACTAGACCAACATGGTGGGTTATGACTAAAACATTTCTCATTCTAAGAGGAGGCCCATTTTCAGTAGTGAGCTGGGGCTGGATAGAGATGGTGATGATGACGCAAAAAAAATCTTTTCAAAGTGTGAAAACCGAATACATTTTGAATGTCAATAGTTGAATTTAAAATCCAGAAGTTAGAATATCCATAAGAGAACTAGAGTAACCAACATAGCTCAATGGGTTACTAAGCTGAAGTGGCAATGGGCTGGGCACAGGTCAGATACACACAGTCTTCAGGAGAGAAAGTAGATGCAGCTTGAGGAAAATAACCCTGAACCATTGAATGACAATAACTCAGCTCATGTCATATTTTGATGATATCATGGGTACTAGGCTAGTGCCAACTATGATAATAAATAGATATTATCATTAGATTTTAATATAATTAGGTACATCTAACCTGTAAGTAAGTCCGAGATTAAAGTACACTTTCGTAACACACAAATAATAAACAGGATCACAATCGATGTTTTGCAACCAACCTTTTCCCATGGCGTAGGGTTGATACAGGACAGACATCGCGCCAAGTGCTGCACGGTCTGCCTGAAGAACTCGTTTTCATCCATTTTTCAACTTGTTTTCTTTTATAGTATCATTTTCTAATTTGCTTTGTAAAATTAGAAAAACATTGAATTTCCCCGATGAACCCTCAAGTCTCAACCCTTTTTACTTGACAGTTGACAGCTGTGGTTGACAGTGACAGACTGACAGTGTGATTTTTGAAGGATTTTTGCATTTGAAATTTTGACACGGACTATAGCAACAAGGATCATCTTAGTGCGTGGCGAACAACTTCGGAACCAATGACCTAGGAAATATTGTTTACTCATTGTTCGGAACTAACAGGCGAGATAAAACCTATTCGGTTTATATTATCTATGTCGAATCCGATCGAAGTGGCCGTCATACAAATATTTTTACATCCGATCATTCGATTCGTATTATTCTCATGGATCCGTAAAATCACGGATGAGTGCACAAACGCCCTAACGGTGTTTGGGGGCACTTAGTGCCCCAGTGGTGGGTCTGCTGCGGCGGACATCCGCTGGCGGAGTAACAGGGCGTTGTCGGCCCCTTGTGCTCCGTCGTTATCGTATCTCGAAATTCGCGAGATTTTTAGTCGGTAGGGGTCCGACATAACTACTGTGCTCCCCCGTGGTGGTATGATGGAATTTCCTCACAAAAAAAAAGGGGTATATAGACTAAGTCAATGAATATACTTGGCAGACCTAGTTTTTTACAGTACGCAGCAGAAAATATTGTACATCTACCTTTAGAAAGAGATAGCGGTACAGAGACAACGCTCTACTAACCCAAAATCTCATTCTAAATGGTGATGTACAATATTTCTTGCCGGCTAAACTGTACTAAAGTTTTTACTAAGCTGTGAATCCACCTGGATGGCGGGGGTGTATAACAATATGTAATTAGAAATGCTTCAAAATCAAATTGGATCAGGAAATGTATAAAAATATTTTATTACCTTCAATAGAATACATTAAATCGAAATAAACTTATACAATTTCATATCACTGCAATAATGACGTCAACAATATATTTGTTTTATTATTTTATTAACAATCACCAAACACATTTCTTTCTATAAAATAAAATAAGTTCACTTTTTTGTCAAATTTTTATAACGGAACTGTAGTTTGATATATTAATAGAACCACGGAGAGTTTTCTTTTGGAGATTCTGAAACAAAAGATAGAAAAGAAAGTTATATAGTTTTTTTTTGAAAATTGGCTCTCTTCTTTATTTAAAATTCTAGAGTTATATAAATCAAGCTTTTTCAAAATTATTAAATGGTAGGTCTAAAAATAAAGGTAAGCTGTAATAGACTAGTGGTTAGGACGTCCGCCTTCTAATCGGAGGTCGGGGGTTCGATTCAGCACGTACCTCAACTTTTTGGAGTTATGTGCGTTTAAGGAATTAAAATATCACTTGCTTTAACGGTGCAGGAAAACATCGTGAGTAAACCTGCATGCCTGAGAGTTCTCCATAATGTTCTCAAAAGTATGTGAAGTCTACCAATCCGCACATAACCAGCGTGGTAGGCTATGGCCAAAACCCTTCTCTCTGAGAAGAGACCCATGCTCTGTAGTAGGCCGGCGATGGGTTGATCATGATGATGAGGTCTAAAAATAAAGCTGTCGTTTTCACTTTATTCTGCAGAAATGATAACAAAATTATACCTTTCTAAAAATGTTAGCCATCAATAAGTTAGTTTTTTTGATATTTTCCTTCTTAATTTCCTCTTTCTTCTGCACAACTTCAGGAAGCGATTTGTAAATTTTCTCAGAGTGCTTCTTCATTTCACGTTCACTTATAAATTTTGGGGCAACTAAAAGAACAATAAACAATTAATAATCATTAAAATATGTGGCTAATTCTGTTTTACACATAACACAATGTCTATACTACATTGATAAATCTTAATCTAGTACTATCCTTTTCCACAGGGAGCATAATGAAACAGATAGCAATACATTTCTGCCTGTCATTTTAGTTTAGAAATTGTATAGGTGTAAAAGCTTGTGCCAGGTATAGTTACGAAAGTAGTCCAATAAACAGAATCGTATTCTAAGATGCTTAATCACTCCTGACTTGAAGGTACCTATATAAAAAGTGGAGGGGAAAACTGGTATCTTACAATAATTGATGCTCATATCAAAACTGTAAAGTGTAAACTGCCATCTTGGATCACACTCCATATTGAATTTATGATGATGTCATGAATTCATAATATCCGCCACAAGTTTACGTCCGCTCTACCGTTTGTAAATTATATTGATATAAATTTCTGACCTAGCCTTTCCTGATTATAATATGAAGATTAACAAAAGTTGTAACCAACCTTTTTGTCTTCTCAATTCATCGCCAAGTGCTCTAGCAAAATCTTTTAAGTCAGATTCGCTAAGAGCATTCAATGCTTGTTTGCGGTCCAGCTGCAATGACAGCAATTGACGTTTGGCTTTGCGCTCGATTGCTCTGAAAAAAAAAATATTCCAACTAAGTATAAAAAAATCATACCTCAAATCATGCATGGTGCATGAAAACACACAAGCAAGTTTAAGGAAACACACAGTGGCAACTATTTCGTGGTTAAATGACATATGTTAATATAGATAACGCGTAAATAATTAATCGTGGTATGTACCTGTTATCTACATTAAAATGTACTGTGGTTAACTCTATAGTACACAATCTTAAAACTAGCCTTTCCTATTTGTCTCTGAGATAAAACGTCATAGGATTGAGTGACGGAGACAGAGCTACGCTCTACGAAGCTACCGATTATCTCTATCTAAAATTCGATGTATTATCTTTCCTGCCAGATACTGTAAGTAGGTCAGTAGACTCACCAATTCTTGTCACTTCATTCTGAACACAATGGACACTATTATATGCACAGGCATTACAGTTAGTTATTGGTAACCCTAGAACAATCCTCTATTTAATTTCTTGAACTATTTTTACTTATGAAATAAAATGAATTTAATGACAGCGAAAATACCTCCATAACACATATTGCAAGTTTCCATACAAGAATTTCCATTACATAGTGGAGGATGCACAACTATCATATTCAATCCAGGAGGGCAGCCATCTCTTGGTCTAGAGTAAGAAAAATTGGTGAGTTCTACCTTCTACAAAGAAATTGTTTATGCCATGGTTGCCACATGTCTGCACAAACAACTTTTTCTAAGGAGTCAAGGACCCAGAATTTATACAAGTAAAACTTAGACCATTTAACAAAAAAAAATATTATCAAGTTACCTGGACTCACTGATCAATTTCAAACAATCTTGCCGATCGGAACATTTCGCTATAAAATCAGGGCGATTTTTTTCTAAAAATTCCCTTACTGTATAATCCTGGGCCTTCCTGATAATTTCATCTGTGCTTGATATTTCACTGTCATTAGGCAAACTCTTTGACCGATTATCTCGTGAGTTGCACCGAGGACTACAATGAGGCATGTCTCTCTCAATTTTTGTAGCCATTTCTTTAAAAGGCACATTTTCAACCTTTCGTTTTGAAGGAACCTTAACGATTATATTCTGCAATTGACGGCGATTATTGCCGCAATTTGTTTCTTCGCTCACAAGACTATCTGATGTTTGAATGATCAAGTTGTAAGCCACGCATTTTTTCTTTGTTTTCTCAACAGTTTTTGTTCTGTGACTTTTACATTTATGTCCTCTACAAGAGCAATGATGGATGCGACTACATTGATCGCAATTTACTGAAGTACTGCTTGAACCTTCACATTTTTTACCACTCGTATGCAGTTTGCATCGTTTCTGGTGGTATTTTTCGCATTCCTTTTTAATTTTATTCAAAACTTTGCATGTTGCTGCATCAGAAGATGTACTGGGAAAGTCAGTTGATGTGGGAAGATCTGATGATTCAGTGCACGTTTTGTGTAACTTAGACTTTTTGGTGGATAACTGTACTGCTTTATCTACTAAAGTCTTTCCTGGAATAGAATCAGCACTTTCTTTATCTGGCAAATTTTCCCCTGTATCATAAACATCAAAAGCAGACGAGCATGATGCTTTGTTCTGATCATGGTCTGTGCTTTCTTCAGTATCTAATAGATAGCTGAGAACACTAATGATTTCTTTAAAGCATTTCTTTCTTTTGCTCTTTTCGAAATCTTTTTTTGAATAGCGTTTAGTTATGTCTTGTATTATATCTAGCACAGGATCTTTACAATCAAGTTCCTTTGTTTTACCATCTGTGTCACTACTAGATGACTTGAACTGTTTATCAGTGTCTGAACTTACTTTGCTTTTGCTGCTTGTCTCTACAGATTTAGAAGATGTCTCAGAACAACAAGAAGCAGCTTTTTCTATCTGTTTTGGTGATATTGCTTTTGATTGCCTCTGAGGTATTTCAGCAACTTCTGGTTGATTCTCTGTATCTTTAACCGTTTTTTGGTAAAATGTAACATGACTAGCTTTTTCTATTTTGCTAGGATCAGTATTAGAACGGAGTAGAGGTTTTTGAATGTGGCTTCGATCCTCTGTTGGATAAGTGTTATATTTGCAATCAGCAGTCGCGGAAGCAGTTACACAAGAAGACTTAAAAGGGGCATTGGCTTTTTCATTGTAATTAACCTGAGAATCAAAATTATCTCTGTATGTATTTCTATTTTCACCACATGTGGTTTTTGGTGGTTTTCGATAAAATTCTTCAAAAATATTTGTATCACATGACTGCACTCCTTTAGAGCATTCTTCTTGCAACGACGTAGCAGTTTCAACAACTGGGGGCTTTACTGTCTCAGTTCCTTTAGATATAACATTTTTATTAGTTTTTATTTCCTTTGGTAATATATTTTCATCAAAAGGAGGTCTGTTGGCCCCAGAACCTAGACTAACTTTAAGTGTCATATTTGTGCCTTGTATAGGTATCGTAAAATTGTTTAAGCATTGATTATTATCAACTCTATTTGTATCATTATTGGTCATGTGATCAGCAGACTGTACTTCTTTGTCAAATTTTCGAACAAAAGTAAACTCTTCTTCAGCACTTGTACTTATGCATTTATCAGATCCCATCTGCAATTTTTTTTTACTTTCAGGCAAACTGCTTTCGCTACTTTGCACTTGAACGCAAGTTTTTTCAAGTTTGTGGTTATCATTTTTGTCTAAAGCAGGCTGAGAAACTTTTTTATATGTTTCATTTATCAATTCAACACAATTTTCATCATTCACAACATTTATATCAGATAAAGATGGATCAGATATCTTTGGGTCGATACTGATTTCAGTTTGGATGCATCTAGTAGCCTCATGTATCATAAAATTTGGTTTGTTATGTTGTGGTTCCAGTATATCAATTCCATTTTCTCTGCATTCTGTTGATGTCGAGCTAATACTTTGTTGACTATTTGTACCTCGGAGAATTAGTGGTATGTTGATGTTAGTTTGTGATGATTTCGAAGTTTGATTATTTGAACTAGTACTATCTTTTATAACCAAACATTTTCTTTCACAATCTTGGCTTTTGAATGAAGATATCTTTTGTCGAGGGGATGTGAAATTACTAGAGCTTCCAGTACTAGCAGTGTTTCCAACTTGAGATACTATATCTTCTAATTTTAGATTTTTGCTAGGTAATCTAGAACATTTATATATTAAAAAGTTTTCAGGCATTTCTTGTGACATTACATCATCATCAGTACACAAGCAAACATATTTTAAATGTTCTTTTGCACCATCAGATACAGTTTGTGGTCTATTACGTGGACTTTTGCATTTTTCACAACGAGCTGGCTTTATCTCTGGTTGCTGGAACATTCCTTTTGTTTTATGATGAGGAGAATCATGGTCCCTACAAGTTGGGATATTCACTTGCACGGAACTATCTGTAACTCCGACTTTAGGATGTACTGCATGAAGTGGACAGCAGCAGTAATGTTTTTCAAATTTACTATCAATATTTGAACTGCCTGCTTCAGTATGATGTTTGTTTACTACAGGTACATTTTTACAACGATTTTCAGAAGTACCTGATGACAGTGTAAATACAGAATGACTTTTGTGTTTTCTTAGAGAATTATGTTTTTCTATATTTATATAAGCACTTGATCCACCTTCCAATTTGCTTGCATCACCTGATCCATCATCATAATTGTTTCTAATCAGGTCTTTCATTAGGTCTTTTATCCTATTCTGAGCTTTAGCATCAACTTGCTTTATAGCATTACGAACAGCATCAGAACTAACTAGCTTTTGTTTTAGAAACATTTCTTTATCTTTTAAATGCCTTTTATAAGCTTGTTCTCTTTTTAATGCTTCTAAATACTTTTTGTACAATTCTTCTGAAGATGCTTTATCTACACCTATATCAGATAAAGCTTTATTTTTGTTCGGAACATCAGAATCAGTATTAGAAAGATCTATTGACTTTGAAATTTTTGATTCAAGTAGTTTTTCATTTTTTGTATAACTAGGAATATTGGGAACACTTTGTGATGTTGAGGCTATGGGATTTGCATTAAATTTGTCCATGCGTAAAATAGATTTCTTTGGTTTTGATGGTTTAGCTTCATTGGCAGTATTATTTGTATCTGAGGTACTTGTGGTAGTGTAATTATTATCTCCTAAACCTAATCTTTTACTATTGAAGCTCAATTCCGATAAAAACGCAGTCGAGCTTTTGTCACCTTTATATTTTGATTCTACAAGTTTTTGAACTATTTCTTTAATGAGATTCTGTCTTAAGTTGGCATCTTCATATTTTTGGTCAAGAGCAGATTTAAGGATATCAATGCTCTTTTCTAAATCTTTTGTGAATGAATATTTTGTGGTTTTACTTGAGTCTGTAGTCAACCCACTTGATTCCAGGCTTGATTTATTATCAGCAACATAATTCTTGCGCTGATCATATTTCATTTGATTTTGGTTATAAATATGCCCTGGCATATATTCGAAACTCTCAGCTTCTGATAGCTGGTCTCCACTTTTCTCTAGTGGCATATTTTCTTTATCATTTCTCAGTCTCTTTTTACTATGATGTCTTTTAATTCTTCTCACTTTCTTCTTTTTAGTTTTTTTCTTTAAGGTATTTAAACTAATTAGTACAGGGTACCTTTTAACTTGAGGTGTTGCATCCTTTACTTTTTCTCCAGAGCTGAAGGATTTGTCTTTACTTCTATTCAAAGTAGTTTGAATTTCCTTATCCATTTTAATTTGTGGAGTAACTTCAGTTTCTACTGACACCTTTTCAGGGCTCAAAGAAACATTTTTAGTCATATTTTCAATAACAACACTGCCATTTCTATCAACATTGAAAGATATGTGTTTAGTCAAGTTAAGATTTATAGGTTGTAGATTATTATCAGTATTTTGTGGGATAGATAATTCAAGTGACTCAATGTCTTTTTTATATATTTTGGTTGTTTTCTTTACAGCACCTTTTTTATGTTTTGATTTAGATTCATTTACATCCAATGGTGTGGACTGTGCAGTAGGATTTCCTATATCACTATTTTTTGTATCATTATATGAATATTGCTGTTGTAAAGCCATTCTTTCCAGAGTACTGAGGCTGGATGCTGAATTCTTCCTGTCACTTTCATTAGCATAACCCACATCTGCTAAGGAATCCCATTCAAGCTTGCGTTGAGAAGTTATACTACTTGTAGGTGAATGGGGCTTATTTGCTGAAGTGTCCAAAGTACCATCTATAGCTGAAATGGTTTTTAAAAACTTTACTTCAACTTGAAAAATATAGAAGAATCATCCATACTAATATTATAAATGCGAAAGTGTGTCTGTCTGTCTGTCTGTCTCTCTGCTAGCTTTTCACACCCCAACCGTTTAACCGATTTTGATGAAATTTGGTATAGAGTTAGCTTATATCCCGGGGAAGGACATAGGCTACTTTTTATCCCAGAAAATTGAAGAGTTTCCACGATATTTCAAAAAACCTAAATCAACGTGGACGAAGTCACAGGCATCATCTAGTGTTAAATAAAGACATCAAATATAAAGATTTAGAACTTGTAAGTGGATTGTAAAATGCAATCAAATGTTATGTATATTGGAGGGTCGATATTGAAAGAGTTCTTACTGTATGTAGACTCCGTGAAAAGAAACGTATGAGCTTTACTCTACGGAAGGTAGCCATCTTTATTTTAGTTGTCAGAGTTGGACTTTGACACGCACGCATTTGTTGATTGTTCAAAATTCTCTCTCGCGTTAAATTAATTATCAGATTATAGCTTAGCTAATTTTTATTATTTGAGATAGGTAGGTAGTTTCTTAATCGTGATATTTAATTCGGTGATTGTGATATAGTTAGAACAGTAATTGTTCGATGCTAATGTACGTTGTGTTAAATCGTAACATCTAGTGCCATCCGGTGACTTTGCCTGCAAAGCACTATTAATAATGTTCGCGTAGTTGTTTGACGAATATGGAATACTAATTATTGGTGAATATTAGAGTAATTCGTGAGTTAACGTTTGGCTCAGTGGATAGATTATTATAAGGACATCCGTTAAGGTTATTTCTGCAGACGCTAGTGATTTAGAGTGTAATTGGAGATATACCGGCAGTTGAGATAATGATTAGTTTGAAGTGATAGTTTAGTGTGATAGTAACTTGAAGTTAACTTTGATAGTAGGTACCCGCTTTAGAATCGTATAACCCGGTTGGTAAAGAATCATTGATGACTCTCGTGTAATGTTGAAATGGATTAGACAATGAGTTGCCCATGAGATCGAATAGCTTACATTCTACCTGGTTTCTGTTGTGATCGCTTATTTGGGTGGATAGTAGTCGTGGCGCGTGTGGCGCACGATGCTTTGGTGTTCTGTATGCAGATGTGCACAGAGTGGAGAAGGTAGAGCTATTGCGATATTCTGAATTAATAATGAGAAGTCAATTATAAGATCTGGTTTAGATCGTAAGAGAGTCGATGCAATGATCCTTTTAAGAGCGTTCATGAAGTTGTGATTGATTACCTTGAGATGATTAGATAACGGAGTAGGTCGTGACTTGATTGAGAGGTTGCAATAGCAATTGCGCCCTAATCACACGATGTAGTGTTTAGCTTAGGTTAGCTAGTTTAGAGTGAGGTGAGGGGTCGCTGTGAGGGGTGGTTGGAGGCGACCATAGGTAGGGTTAGGTTAGGGTGATCTGGTTGTGTTACGTTGATGGTTTCCATGTGCGATACGTTACTGAGAACTATTTGTAAAGAACATGGATTAAAGTACCTACTTATTAATTACTACCTTCTGATGTCGGCTAAAGATGAATAATAATTATCAGCCATCCTCCTGTTCTCCGACATGTACATATAATAAACATTAAAATCAAAATTTTAATGTTTATTAAGTAATTTTAAAATAATTTTCTCTTACCAGTGTCACACATTACTTACATTTCTGCGACTGCACATCATCAGATTTTACAGATTCATTGTCAGAATGTTCTGTGGGTTCTTCCGGAATCACTTCCTCACTTATTATGGGAGGAGATTCAGATTCACTTTTAACTCTTGACAGTTCAGCCTGTAAATAAAAAATTTATGGGTAAGAGTAAATAAAAACCTGAGTATAAGAAAAACCTGTTTTCCTAAAGAACTTTTGTCAAATAAAGTATATGTAAGGTAAATAGAGATACCATACAAATATAAAATGAATTATTATCATAACTTTAACTCATATCACATATTAAGAATGTAATCATTCAAACAAACACCTAAACATATTTATGGACACAGTGAAAAGGTAAAGTGCAAAATTTAACACCACTTGAGTTTCAACACCAATAATTCAGCAAGCGATATGAGTTCGCGTTATTTTAATGAGTAGTACCTAATCAATAGATTGTAACTAGGTCACATCACCTTTTTGTGTATACCTACTCTCTAAGTAAATAGGTAGGTACCTACCTAAGTGAGTAAGATCAACTTATTACAAACCTGAGAAGTAGAAGGTTCCGGAATAGAGCACTTGATAGAAATCCTGCAAAGTTCTGTAGAAGATTCGCTCCTCTTGCCACCAGAATCCGAAGACTCGTCCTGAGACTTCATTCTCCTCCAAAACAAACTACACGGGTCTCTCACTTCACTTTGCGCTGTCGATAGCGAGAAAAACTGCTCTAAATCTCGTTTCTTTCCAAACTTTTTGTAATAATCCAAAATTAAATTATTAACTGCGGAACAAGCTGTGTGAGATTCTTCGCAATTAGAAAAGTGATTATCTCCGGTTTCTTCAGTTTCCATAGCTCAATAATAGAACCTATTGAATAAAAAACAACGTAAACATCGCGGATAATTTCCTATTTTAATATGACAACAAATTAATAATTAGAAAATAGCAATAATAATAAATTATAAACAACTCTGACGTTTCACTAACGACATTTTTGATTTTTGTAAACAAAACAATTGAAAAGTTCTTGCTATTTCCGGCTTTGTCTATGATTGATATTTCATCAGAGACATGCTACCTAACCAAGATTGTGCACTGAGACGCCAAAAACGAGCCTATTGAGATAGCGCTAAATTGGTGTCCTTTTTTATTAGAGTGACAACACGATTTGATAATGTAAGACATTTGACGGTTAGTATGAGAGTAGGAGATCATGATAACCCATCGCCGGCTCACTACTGAGCACGGGTCTCTTCTCAGAATGAAAAAGGTTTAGGCCATAGTCTGCCACGCTGGCCCAGTCACCTCACAACATTGAGAACATTATGGGGAACTTTCAGGCATGCCGGTTTCGCCACGATGTTTTCCTGTACTGTTAAAGCAAGTTATATTTAGTTGCTTAAAACGCACATAGCTCCGAAAAGTTAGAGATGCGTGCCCGGGGACGAACCACCGATCTCCTGATTAGAAGGCCGACGTCTTAACCAGTAGGCTATCACCGCTCTTTCGAGAGGTTTATGCTAATGTAACAGAATTTATTTTTGCGGGCAATTAAATCTGAAGTGCACAATCATGTTTAGGTAGCACGTCTCTGTATTTCATATGCCGGCTTCAAACAGTCGGCCAATAGTCCAAGTTCATCTGTGAGGTCAACCGGGGTCAACCAGAATCTCATGAAAAATAGGTACGGAAATGAGGAAATTCCAAAGTTAGCATAAGATTACCGAGATTACCTATATGCTCAATATCTTAGACTAGGTATAGAGAGTCTCAGTAGTTTATACTGACTTTTTATACACTACAGTGTGTGAAACTACGGATTACTGGTCTGTGGTGTGAAACATGGATGAAACAGAATGAAACATTTCCATAATCTATTTCTCATAACTTAGGTTATTTGTCTGCGGCAAAAAAAAAAAATCAATTCTGTGATGACATTTGACAAGTGGCAAAAATTCTATGCAAATTGCAAAAATCAAAATCAAAATATTCATTGTCGTTTGTATAGATAGTTTTATATTTTTATTTTTTGAATTATTCAAATTTTTTGAATTATTCAACTTTAAAAGGTTTTATAACGTTTAAACTAAAAGTAGGCTATCAACTCATCGCTTATTAAAATGTCTCGTCAAACTTCTCGCCTGGATGCAAAGAAAGTGGTAAGCATAAAAATCTGCATGTTAATACGTGGGTTGTTTTGTATTTTATGTGTTAATATTGATCATATTACACTGTTATAGAATTCGGAGCTTCTTACACTTACGTACGGTGCTCTTGTGTCTCAAATACTCAAAGAAACCGAGAACCCTGAGGATGTAAACAAGCAATTGGAGCGAATTGGTTACAATATGGGCGTAAGACTTATCGAAGACTTCCTGGCGAGAACGACTTCCACTAGGTGCTTGGAAATGAGGGAAACTGCTGATAAAATACAGCAAGCGTTCAGGTAAATAGTAGAACAAAGTAGATTTTAAGGTATCAAGTTTCTCGCTTTCTGAGGGGCGTTGCAAATGGCGAACCACTGTTAGGTACGTATGTGTACGTTAAAAATGTTTCTTGTCTTAAGGACCTGAACAGTTAAGAATAATATAAATATATTATTCCACACTACATACAATACCATGATAATCACAACGTCTGTACTAACATCTCTGTCAAAGATACAGACAGTTTCACAAAAAAGCTTTCTTTCAACAAACTGTCAAAGATTAAAGAAAATATTAAATTTATCGACACACACAAGGGTCCTAAAATATAAATATCAGAAGGCTTGCTGAAAAAAACTAATTTCTCTGATATATCTACATATATTACAGGTTATATCTTAACATGCAGCCCACCGTCACTAGCTGGAGCAGTTCTGGTGATGAGTTCTCTTTGGTCTGGGACCAGTGCCCACTGAGTGAGTGGGTGGAGATGCCCAACAATGGGCTTAAGTACTGCACTCTGATACCTGGGGCGATACGCGGGGCATTACAGATGGTGCAGCTTGACGTGCAGTGCTGGTTCGTGCAGGTAACTATAAACTACAGTATGTGGCAGAAATGAATGTACATCAGCCTTTAGAATGACATTTCGGCTTTGTAGAGCATTGTCTCTATCCCTCACCTATATGATGTTTTGTCAGTCTCAACGACAGTCAATGCTCTACAAATCTGGTATCTCCTTTTAAAGGTTGATGTACATTACTTTCTGCCACATACTGTACCACAGTGTAAATACATACAGTGAGACCATTAATGTTGGCAGACAAGCCAACTTTACAGCTTTTTTTTTTCAATTTATAGACTAGTGCTTGGCTGCAATCAGACCTGGTGGAGCATGCGGTTGTAGCTTCTACATACTCAAATGATAAATTAAAAATTGCTAGAAAATCTGATGATCTGATACTCAAATGATAAATTAATTATGGCTAGAAAATCTGATGGAAAGATAGATATTAGAGAGAAAAAATGAGTTATCTACTAAGCAAAATAATTATAGTTTGTTCTGCCGACTTCTGCCTGTTGGTATTATTCCTCCCTTCTATAAATCCATGTGGATGAAGTGGCGAGCATTAGACTATGTAGGGTTTTTTTTTTAATCCTGTGGGAAATCTTTCATTTTCCAAGATAAAAAGCTTGAATTCTGAAATTTTTACAAAATTGGTTATCATGAATGCAGATAGCTATTATGATGTAGGCATCCGCTAAGAAAGGATTTTTGAAAATTCAACCCCTAAGGTGTGAAATAGTTTTAAATTTGTGTAGTCCACGTGGACGAAGTCGCAAGAATAAGCTAGTTGCAACAAATACTTTTTTTATAGGATCAGCTCAAAGGTGACTCAGTGACGGAACTCCGAGTGAAATACATCAAGAGATTAGAAGATGCAGTGCCCGCTGGAGAAGACTAAACCAAAATAAGCTAGCTAGCTGCCTACTGCTTTGTCTGCGTTGATATTTATGTGGATGTGCTTTAAATTTGTCTAAACCTTCATTGATGCCAATTGGGTATTTTCCTACTTTTGAATTTGATAAATATTATTACTTTATTATAAACTAGGATAAAAATAATGACGTACGGTGAAAAAAATATTAAAATCCAACAAAGATTTACAAAGTTACAGGCATTTTAATTTTGGAGTGGGAGGCTCTTCTATCCATTTCTCGCAAAACGAAAATTTGTATGAAATCGCAGGAAGCTGCTATGGCATTTGTCAAAATGACGTCATAATTCTATATTGCTATCTCTGTCTAATTAGAAATATTTAAATGCTTATAACTTTTTTGTTATTTGATCGATTTAATTAGTTTCTTTCAGTTTACGTCAGTATTTTTATCCTAGTTTTATAATAAAGTAAAAAAAAAATTGGTGTCAAATACCCAATTGGGTTGTATGTAATCTTTAAACTAAATTATATACACTTTTGAGGTAGACTGTGGCTAGACACGCAACATTAAGTGTACGTATCGTATAGCATTGCAATGTCGCCTCCCAAATGTTGCGTATCGCCGTTGCGCGTCGCAGTCGCATAGTTCAAAGTCTACCATAAAAGTATAGTAAGATGCACATAGGTCTGCTATTGCCCTGCTCTAATGCATAAACGTAGCATTCACCTAGGGAAACATTGTATACCCTGAGGATGCTACAATTCCAGTCAAAAAAATGCTGCTGTATCAGTACGGTCACAATGGATCGCAGACGGTCGAAGTGATACAGGGTATTCAAAAACCTGCATAGCCCCAAAGTATAATAAGAGGCGACTGCGACGCATGACAGCGTCACGCGACACCAAGTGTATCGTATGCAAAGTGTCGCGTGTAGCGGTCGTACTTCAAAGTCTACCACACTGGTTTAAAAAGTGAACAATACAGAATGAATGATGATGAAAACCGCATTACACAGACACTGATTGCGAATGTTCTATTCTATACAATTTCAAATAAACAGTCATTATTCTAGACCTAGTTAGTACCTATTTCATACTAGAATATTATATTATTGAATAAGTATAAGTTAATCTCTAAATTCCATTTCTTTTATAATTATGAATAAGTTATTCTTAGATAAAGAAGTTCTATATTAATATTAAAACTGTTATAATATTGAAATTGGTTATTTTTAATACTTAAACTATATAAGGAATAATTGTCTCATCATCATCATCAACCCATTTCCGGCCAACTACTGAACACTGGTCTCCTCAGAGTGAGAAGGGTTTAGGCCGTAGTCAGCCATGCTGGCCCAATGCAGATTGGCAGACTTCACACACCTTTGAGAACATGGAGAACTCTCAGGCATGTAGATTTCCTCAGATGTTTTCGTTCACCGTTAAAGCAAGTGATATTTAATTGTTTTAAAAACAGTTTAGATTTTAGGATAGAATAGAATAGGATAATGTTTATTCGAGGTATATAGGTGGTACATGGTGTAGGCAATATCGTCCTGTACAGCAGTGTAACACCTCGAACAGGTAGGCCACTCAGCTTGTGTTGAGACGTCGTCGGGCCCCTCAGACACAAACCTCTATAGCAAATATCTGAGGTACCAGACGCCCCAACGCTGATTTTCAGTGACCGCTGCAGCAGTGCAGCATATTTTAGGGGTTGAATTTTGAAAAATCCTTTCTTATCTTATGCCTACGTCATAAAATGCCAAATTTCAGCCCGATCCATCCAGTAGTTTGAGCTGTGCGTTGATAGATCAGTCAGTCAGCCACCTTTTCCTTTTGTATATTTATTTAATTTCATTGTCGTCGTCGCCAACCGATAGATGTCCGCTCCTAGGCGTACGTCTCTCGTATAGGGACTTCCATACGCCAAGGTCTTGGGCCGTCTAAATCCAGCGGCTCCCTGCGACTCGTTCGTTAGTCTATTCTCTGTTCCCCTAGTGCGGGGCCTGCCAGTGCCAACGCTGCGTTTTCCCGTGCCAGAGGTCGTCATACCGGCACGTTACGACCAAGCCCAAACATAGCTCTCTCCATCGTTCGCTGAGTGATTCTGAGCTTTCGAGGCCCATATTTGGTGACCATGTCTTCGATCCATCACTGGTAATTTGGTAATTTCATTGTAGGTCACCTTTAACTTTTCGGAGCGGGATGTTCTGTTCGTTTTAAGTATTTCAATATAAATGTACTTAACTTGTTTAAACGGTAAAGGAAAACATCGTAAGGAAACCTGCATGCTTGAGAGTTCTCCATAATAAAATAATAAATAAATAAAAATATTTTTTACTCAATTAAACTTTTACTAGTAGTATTTTTGAATTGTCAGAGGTTGATGATGATGATGACTGAATTTCTATTGTGGATTTTTAAAGAATAGATACTCAGGTAATCTAATTAATTTCATTGTATTCTAAATTTTAATGATCATGATACTGAACAATTACTGAAGTGATCATCTATGAATAGTAAAAACTGAAATCCCGCTGAAAACAAGCGAACTCGAGTCCATTTCGATCATTAGAATCGAATGAATTCAATTGTGGCTCGCCCATTGTTGTCTATTCAAACCCGATGCTAATTGAACAGTTATCGATACCTAACTATTGGCACTCCATAAGTACTCGATGCAATTGAAGAGCGAGGTCTATTGTGTAGAATTGTAGATGCTTATTGCTTTTGTGTTTTCGAGAGACGTCGTCGAATGATTTTTTTTTTAAATCAAAACAAGCTAACACAATCTAGTTAGTAAACCTGCTTAGCGGAGCATTTTATAGTATTTCGTTTTTAAATCCAACTTTCTATAACCAAAGTCGATTTTTTTAATACATCTGCAGTCAGCGATTCCAGCGAAACCAGCAGGGCGATTGTCTAAAACCTGCATCAATCATTATTACAATCTCAATTGTTCTGATTGGCTGAATTTGTGCGATTCTTGTTGCAACAATGCATTGTGGCCAATAGTGAGCGAGCATTAACCAATCAGAGATGATTGCGATCGTGACATTGTAGCTGTCAAACAACCGCGGTAGAGCCACAAGCATATTAAAAATCGGTATTCCGAATATTCGACCTTAATGCAAGTCGAGGTAGGTTCATTTTACTCTGACATTATAACATCCAAATTACAAATACTGGGGTTGTATTGCTAGGTACTAGGGGTCAAAGGGCAAATTTCTTTACAAAAACTTCTCGCTAAAACTTTGTAATATGTTGATGGTGACGCCGGTGACGCAGCACCGACAATTCGAAAATGGAACAAAAAAGTTTTAGCGATTTACGTCAATTTGTGTTGTGGTGTCTTGGACCGGTAACAGATGGCGTTATAAATATTTATTAATCAAGCAAAATTGTCAAAATCTCATTAAAAATCCCTGCAAATAATCGTCAATAGATCCGATCTTGACGCAAAGTCAGTTCCAGTTTCAGTTAGGGCTAACCAATACTAAAGTAGCGTCGATAGACTAGCGGTTAAGAAGACTTAAGATGTCTCCGTCTCCTATTCGGGAGGACGGGGGTTCGATGCTGGGCACACATCTCGATCTTTTCAAAGTTATGCGCGTTTTAACTTTTAAGCAATTAAATAATACCTATGACTCGCTTTAACGGCGAAGGAGAACATCGTGAAGAAACCTACATGAGTTCTCCATAATATTTTTCACAAAGATGTGTGAAGTCTGCCAAACTGCATTGGGCCAGCGTGGCAGACTATGGCCTAAACCGTTCTCATTCTGAGACCCGTGCTCAGTAGTGAGCGGGCGATGGGTTGATCATGATGATGATGATAAATAACCACTAGTACCCTATTATTAGTAGATACGGAAGTCTAGATTAGATACCTTTGAATCTTTAGATAGGTACATACAGGGTGTAACCAGACGCTAGCAAAAACGAAGACAGGTGATAGTACCTACTGATGATTACTAGTATGATATCACAAAAAACATCTGACTGACGCTAGAGGTCAAGGAACGTTGCGTAAATAGGCCACTCGGAGTTAATGCCGCGTCGTAGGTGGAGCATTGACCCCAGTTTTGCACGCTATACATTGCGGGTTTGAAAAATACTAAATCACTTAAACTACAAAATGAGGCAAATGGTTTTTGGTATTGGATTGTGTTTAGGAAGTATAACAATAAAGCTAAGTTTTTGCTAGCGTTCTGGTTACACTCTGTATATATACCTGCCTAATGCCTACTTTCGCACAGTGCACTTTGCCGGCGACATCAACATATGAAGCCAACAGACAATGGCTTCGTTAGTGAAGGAAGTAGAAACCCCCCGAAGTGTCTCTCATTCTACAAGTGCGTAGACTCGACGTTCACATCTCCCATTTCAATAACAAACTTTATTACCAAGAGATAGGGTTTTAAATCTTTTGTCTGCTATTTGTTCTTCAACCAGGTGAAGGGACTTTAGTCAGGTAGGTAGGTAATACATAATATAGGTAAATAAGTGCATACAACTAAGTAAGTAGCACACACACACTGTGTAGATTGTCAAAGTTTTCAAATTGCACATAAGACCTACCTAGATGTGGTAAGGTGCATCGGGGCTATAACAACTGTGAGGCAATTCAAACTATTCTTAATAATTTCGGTGTTATTTTTTATTTGAAAGAGTGACATTTATGTACAGATAGTGGACAATTTTTTTTATACCTCGGGCATAAAATTCTAGGCTAGGCTTCAAATTGTGCTATTTACAAGAATGTTTTTCCAGTCGCACAAGATTTTTTTAACAAAAACTGTGATTTTAATGGTTCGATTTTCGTTTTTTCAAGCTCTTGTTTATCGCACGTGTTATATTCTGTAAGTTACATACTACAGATATTGTAATGAACAGTTTAAATAACCCGACTAAACTGTAAATGCGGAAAATTTCGACTGCTTTTTATGGTTGGAATTTCCCGATAAATTTTATATGAAAGTGAAAAAAAATAGCCGTGCACTTACTCTTACTGTACAGGTTTCGATATATTTTAATATCGATAAAAATATTTAAGTACCTATCTAATAAAAAATTTAAATAACATTTGGGATAGTATTTGGTGTAGAACATTGATCCAAAACCTTTGTGAGCTGTGAGCAAAACAAACAAACATTTTTTGGGGTTTTTCTCTCACAGTCTAGCCCTAAAAGAGCGAACCGAGACGAGAAGAGCGAGACCTACCTACTACCAAATACAAACTACTACCAAATAAAAAACAAAAATATATATCTAAGGATTTAAAAACACGGAATTAATTTTCACATTACGATTTTCCGTCGGTAATAATAATTATTATACCTAATTACGTGGATCATGGATGATGTCAATATTTTCCTGTTAAACCATTCATTTTTGAAATTACAGGCACGGATATTGCAAATCCGTGGATGGTATCATTAGTTGCAGTAGAAATAAATAGGTACTTAGGACTTTTTTAACATGATAAACTTAGGCACAGATCTACAGTCTCGGCTCGGTATATACCTACCTACCTACTTATTACTAAGGTATGTTTTTGTGAAAGCTCTCGTTCGAACGAGAACGTAATAAGATAAGTAGACCTATTCTCTATTACATTTTGTTTTGATTGTTTCCGCTGACTTAAGTATAAAAATAGCAGATAAGTTCAAGGTTCAAAGTATTTTTATCTTTAATGCCTATTCCTATTTCCTACCCGTGTATTTTAAACTCTGTTTTCCCTATTAGTTATGGATTTAAATAATAACATTGTTTTATACTTACAAAACTTGATTTAATATAACAGGCAAATTCAGTATTTGGAACAATCAAAATTTTCTATAAACGTATCCCAACGTTCGGTAAATTTAACTATTGCGTTCACTTTAGCACTACCCTTTAGAGAACTGTATTTTATGGAATTGAACGCAAGGTGTTTCAGCAGTCTCAAATCTGATAGTCGACTCGCCACTCCGACGAATGCCACATAGAAATCATCCGACAAGGGATCAGCTTCCCAAATACCTGGATCATCACTAGAAAGCACTACCGGCATTCCGCTAGCAAGAAAACCGCTTAACGGATGATTCCGAACATCTCGCACTAATGACAAAACGTTGTTAGAAATCAGATTCACTTCGACGCCTATATCCCTCTCAATCACCTCTTTCATCAGCAAAGGATGCTTCGGCAAAGCATATGCATGACCCAGTCTTTTCGCTCCTAATAAGATAGCGTCTATTAAGTTCTCGTCTGTAGAAGTTCCATACCAATCAGTTTCTCCAGCGTGAAAGAAGTAATCCAAATCTTTGGATGCAGCCAGCAGCTGTGGTATAAATTCTATTAGAGGGCTCCCTAAATCCTCTTGACCTACTAGATCAAATCCTGCGAAAACGTCTGGCATATCAGCTTTTATAGCACGAGCTAATCGCAAATATTCATCCAACTGATCTCTATTGATTCCTCTTATGGGTGCATAAATTAGCTTTGCCCCAAGAAAATCAGGGTGGTCCTTTTTAAATTGATTGAATATCTTCTTGTAGCATTTTGCAGTGACTATTGGATCGTAAACTGTGCCATCCAACTCGTATAAGTTCGGAAGGACACTACGGAATTCCACATACATTATATTATCTTCTCGAAACTTTCGTAGGACCTCATAACAATATTGCTCCCATATCGGCCTGTAAGTCAGTAGTGAAACAACTCTTTCAAAATATTTTACAAAACTGCCCCACGACTCTTTTATGCTTGGGTACACAACATCTGGATTGTCCACGTACATCGTGAAATATTTTCGCAACTTTGCGTCGAAGCTGGCCGTGTTATTCGACGACCGTCTTGCGTCACTGATTAATTTCCATTTATTCTTGCAGGGTATTGACGGGGTATTATCGGAAAATCTAAATAGAACGTCATCTTTCTTGAAACAAATGTAAAGATGGTCCGTGTAAGTTAGATTTAAGATATAATCCGGTCCTAGAATTCCCATGTCGTGAATGTGCAACGCTGCTCCTTTAGGAAGATCTTTGATGATTTTGTAAACTCTAGACGTGCGTATATCGTCCTTGTAAGAGAAGAAATGCCGAGAAAGTTTAAACTTCTGTGGGTTGTTAAATCCGTAGTCCACTTCTCGGAACTTACGTTGCATTAGACAGTTGTTGACGTCTGATTCTTTATCTGTGAGCGTCGAGTTTCCCCCAACAGATAAGAGGGCTTCATCTCGTACGATCTTTGCTCGCTCCGCTTTGTAATCGTCAATTGTGGCGTAGCAAACGGCGAGTAGGAACAGATAGGGAAGAATAACACGCATGTTTTATGGATAGGGCAAGCTCGGTGTTGCGCCTACAAACTCCGATAACACACTGGCCATGGCCGCGGCGAGTGGCGACAGTTTGGCATCGGGCGAATGACCTGACGTAGTTATTTTATAAACATTGTTTTTATGAGCTACATACCTAAATATGTAGTTAGAAGGAAGTAGGTAAGTATAGTCCGTGACAGGTCGAGAAAGAAATCAGAGTATGAGCCGGGGGAGTATTTGGGGGGCGCCCCCCCTGCACACTCATTATGAAAATCAGTTCAGAAATCTCGGAGATTTTGGTGTATATAGGTAGAAAAACGCAACTCCTCCTTTTTTTTGAAAGTCGGTTAAAAAGTAGCCTATGCTACTCCTTGGGTAATCCTCAATTTGTTTGTGAAAGTCCCGTCAAAATAGGTTCAGCCGTTCCGAAGATTAGATCGTTCAAACAGACAAAAATTTAAAAACGTGTGATTCAGTTATGGTACAGTTCAAATAACCATATGGCCGTGAAAAGCTAACAGACAGACAGACACACTTTCGCATTTATAATACTTATTCAGTAGGTGTGGATTACTGAAAACTGAAGTGTTCGAACTTCCTGATAGGTAACCGATTACACCTACGGCTACTTATAAGTTAATAATATTTTGATATTATTGACACGTATTTCACATTTGCTGAATAAAACATTGACGTCATTGTTTAAAACTTTTTTTACATTCCTTTAACCCGTTTAGGCAAAGAGTTGTCATAAATATCTATTACTAGAGGAGCAATGTACATACAATATGGCCCCGACTGGTGATTAGTCCTTTCATTTTTTTCATCCAGATGGTCAAAATGGGCGTAATTCCAACAGAATTGAAATGTGTATGTAGCTTAATTAGTAGTAAGTACTTAGTTTGATATATTATACTAATTGGCATCCAGAACCAAAGTCGCCAGAAGACAGAGATAAGACAAATCCATACTAGTATTACAAATGCGAAAGTGTGTCTGTCTGTCTGTCTGCTGGCTTTTCACGGCCCAACCGTTCAACCGATTTTGATGAAATTTGGTACAGGCTTGTTTCTCGGGGACGGACATAAGCTACTTTTTATCTCAAAAATATCATTGAGTTAACACGGGATTTTTAAAAAGACCTCAATTAACGCGGACGAAGCCGCGGGCAACATCTAGTTGAATATAATATGTAGTATGTACATTGTACGTTTTTGCCTGCATGAGCGGAGCGAGCGCCGCGCCGCCGTGAGCAATGTTACGTCTTGTTGTTTGCCTGTTTGTTTTTTGGGGTGTTGTGGTATTCTTTTTTTTATGATTACTTAAACAAAAAATCGAGACTATTTTTAAGATATGATAAGATTTCAATCGGTTTTATACAGGTTTTATGCCAACGATCATTGCTCCAATCAAAAACGTAATAATTACAAAATATTGTACCTATTTAAATTATGAAACCAACGCTTTAGCGGATAAAGTTCCTGTAGAAAAGAAATAGAACGTTGTTGCAAGAAAAAATAAGTTTGCACCCTTAATTTTGTAGCACTGGGTTACATTATTTCTTTAAAGTAAAACGACAAAAATGGCAAGCAACTAAGCTACCTACCCACATAATGCGGAGTAAAAAAAAACCAACTTGCAAAGCACCGAAACGATCTCGCGTAAGCCGCGATTTGTATGGACTTTTTTAAACGATAAAATTTACTAAAACTCATTCCGTGCTGGTGTAAATTACAGCCAGCGGCGTCCTAAAGGGTTCGTTTTCAAAGCAGCGCTCTAAAGAAACTAAAAAAAATATAATCTGAAAAGAAATAAAGGCCGTCTCCTGATCCGCCATGCTGATTTTATGCAGCTAAAGGGTTGGGGAACGTTTTAAGTGGCACTTTAGTACGGTACCGCCCCGTGCACACTTTCGCAAAAGAAGAAAAAATATGGCCGTTACAGCGACATGCATGATATTGAGATGTTTCGGTGCACTCGCCACCTCTCCTTTAATCTTCTAATTACTGCACCGGAGTCTGGAGATGACACTTTCTGAAATGATTCGGGAACAAAGGACGTGCGATGCCTCAGTGTATGTAGATGGGTGCAGGGATAGATGTGTACCTAAATCATGAATGCGAGGGTGCTCTTGGTTATTTACCGTGCCGTTCTACATACTACCAGAATAAAATTAATGCAATAGGTGTTCACAGAAGACTCCAGGCCTGATTGTAATGTAGGTGACAACTGACTAATCGTCTGTTAATAAATATGCATAGGTGCCTGTGTTCGTTATGAAAAATTAACATCTTTTACAAAAAAAAAATACAAGAATTTTCCTTGATCCATAATAAAAAGGTTACCCTACTTTTAGCAATCTGAAGTGATAGTGCGAAGGCATGTGAGAGGTTTAAGGAACTGCCAACAAAAGCTATCTTAAATACTTATTACCCAAGTGTATCGACTAGAAAACAAAAATGAATTATTATCATCAATTTGAGGTCAAAAAAACCTAAGCCATCGTCATGGCTACTAGATATAAATGAAACATAATAACAAAATGCTTATAAATATTGCCTAGCAACTGTAGGATCCAAAAAATTACACAAGTATAGTTTATCTAATAATATCTGATGTGATTGTCCATACCAAGGTACATATGGAAAGTATTTTAATCAATACATCCGTGATCCGAGATTATTATCTCATGATAAATAAAGTCACCGTCAATATTAATGATAGAAGGTAGGTATGTTCGTGTCTATTCTTAGTTGGTCGGCGTAGTAACTCAACTGCAACATATTTATTGTTATTTTGTAAAATAAATATTACATCCTCTACATTGTCATAGCTCGATATTATTAAAATATTCAAGTTTTCTATGAATAGTTGTGTGGTCGACCTACAGTGTTAAAAAAAACTAAAATATTTGGTAGCTACGTTATAACATTTTGATTACTACTAGTTCATTGCTAAATAGCCTTGTACTCGATAGAAGTAATTTACTTATAACTTGTGAAGCTTGTGTTGAAATTTCAATTATGGTGAAAATGTGGACGACGGTGTTGTGGACATTGTTTTGTATAATACACTCAGTTCTTACAGACGATGGACTAGAAAAATTGCTTGAAGAAAGAAATAATCTCATACAAAAAGAGCTAGAAATGACGGTGGGCAGTGACATCGTATTAAATGATAACGAAGAAAAAGCAAACAATATTATCATGAAGCTGAAAGAAAAAGAAATTGATTGTGGATTTGTGAACCCTCAATATTATAACTTTTCTAAACACTTCTTTGATTATAAAGAAGAAGTGAAGAATTCAGAGCTCTTTAAAATAATTCAGAAAATGCCTAAAGGTGCAGCACTTCACGCGCACGGTACAGGAATTTTAAGTCCAGATTACGTTTTATCACTAACATACTTGGAAGATCTGTTTGTGTGTTTTGAGGGAGAGAATATCCAATTTTTATTTTCCATGGAAACGCCCAGTTCCCCATGTAAAACAGAATGGCAATTAATGAGAGATGCTCGCTATTCATCGGGCAACGTCGAAAAATTTGATGCCGGTCTTAAAAAGTATTTCACTATAGTTATCGATAACCCACATGAAGTCTACACTGATGTAAATGCAGTTTGGTCGGAGTTTCAACGATACTTCATTGGAACTACAGGTCTATTTACTTACAAACCAGTTTGGGAAAAGTATTTCTATGATTCTCTTCTGGCATTCAGAGAAGATAACGTAATGTATGTGGAAATAAGAAGTGTACTTCCAGAGTTGTACGATCTATATGGAACCAAGTATGATATACTAGACACGGCTGCTTCTTACAAAATGACCCACGATCAATTTATGAACGATTACCCAGATTTCTTTGGAGCAAAAATAATTTATGCTCCTTTGAGATCCGTTGATGCTAAAACTGTTAAAGAGTATATCGCTAACGCAAAGATATTAAAAAAAGAATTTCCCGACCTTATTGCAGGATTCGATTTAGTGGGGCAGGAAGACTTAGGAATGCCAACTAAAGAATTCTTTAAGATTCTTTATGAAGCTGGTGACGAGTTAAATTATTTCTTTCATTCAGGAGAAACTAATTGGTTTGGAACTACCTCGGATGAAAATTTAGCAGATGTCATTGTCCTTAACACTCGACGCATAGGGCACGGTTATGCTATCATCAAACATCCTCTACTGATGGAAGAAGTTAAGAAAAGGAATATAGCATTGGAGGTTAATGTAATTTCAAATGCCGTTCTAGAATTAGTAAGTGATATTAGAAATCATCCTTTGGCTTCATTCTTAGCCTTTAACTTGCCTGTAGTGCTTTCCAGTGATGATCCAGGAGTATGGGAGTCAGAACCACTGACTCATGATTTTTATGTCACTTTCGTAGGGGTTGCGAGTCGACGAGCTGACTTGAGACTTCTTAAAAAACTAGCTCTCAATTCTTTATATTATAATGAATATTCTAATAAAGATAAAATTGTGCATGAATTTGAAATCAGGTGGACGAAATTCATAGAGGAGATTATCCAGGGTTAATATTGACATTTTTTCGCAAGTTCAGGCTATATTCAAATATGTTTATGTTCAAAGTATGTTATGTTATGTTGACACACTACGACACTATGTTGACATATGACAACTCACATGACGCTTACTGCTGCTATCAACGCCAAAATTGCGAAAATCTTCAAAAACAGGTCGGCAATCGCAAGTCTAGCGTACTTGTATTAGTAGAGGTCATTGTTTACCGCAGAGAACATTGTGAAAAGCATATCACAATATAAGACGTGGCAATTTAGTTATAATATTAAGAGATTGTGTAATTAGCACCATTGTCTCAAAATATTAAGTTTGTCTGTAAAATAGCATTAACCTTTTGCTGATTTCCGTGTTCCGGGTAGGTACAGACTAGATTTGCTAAAATATTCATTTATGAAATATTTATTATAATAAGTATAAATTATTGTTTCTTTTTCTAAGTGTTTCATTTCTAAGAATAACCAAAATAAACTTCGGAACATCAAACGAATAGGTTTTTTTATTTGATTAAATCTCTCGATGAAAGAGATAACAATTAGTTTATTGATAAGATATTAATTAATAATTACACAATTAAAAATTATCTTGAAAGCAAAAATTTCCGCTATATCTCAGGTTTTCTTAACTTTTTATCTAGGTACCATCCTACTTGTGATTTATCTAATCAGAATTTTTGTACTTAACTAACTAAGTAGTCTGGTTTGTCTGGTGGGAGGCTTCGGCCGTGGCTAGTTACCACCCTACCGGCAAAGCCGTGCCGCCAAGTGATTTAGCGTTCCGGTACTATGCCGTGTAGAAACCAAAGGCGTATGGGTCTGTCATACTCCTTCCAGGTTAGCTCGCTTCCATCTTAGACTGCATCATCGCTTATTACCAGGTGAGATTGCAGGCATGGGCTAATTTGTATCTGAATAAATTTAAAAAAAAGTGTAGGCAGTAACTACCTATTATGATACCCAATGGTATATAGCTACACCCATATGCGTCATCGTCGTCATCCCTAACTGATAGACGTCTATACAGCTGCTTTAGTTCTAGTAGGGATTTCACACACGACGGTCTTGCGCCTTGCATCCAACGGCGGCTCCGGGCTCCCTGCAACTTGTTTGATATCATCAGTTCTGTCCACCTGCACGTAGTGCGGGGTCTGCCATCTGCCAACACTGCGCTTTCCGGTGCAAAGTTACCATTTCGCAGCAGCAACCAGCACCAACGTTTTACAAGTTAAAACCACATACCAAGCCAATTTTTTCATTCAGATACAAATTAGCCCTTGACTGCAATCTCACCTGGTGGTAAGTGATGACGCAGTCTAAGATGGAAGCGGGCTAATCTGGAAGGGATATGGCAGTTTTTATTAAACCCCCTTCGGTTTCTACACGGTATCATACCGGAACACTAAATCGCTTGGTGGCATGGCCTTGTCGGTAGGATACAAGCCATCAGCAAGCTACCTCCATTCCAAACAGCCAAATTTCTGTCATTGTGGCGTGAAGGAGTAACAGATATTCAAACTCTCACATAATGTTACTAGGGTGTAAATATGAATTCCCAAATCGACGCATCCAGGAATCGAACTCAAGCCTTACCCTTTTGTAGACCACAGGATAACTATGCCAGAGAGGACGTAAAGCACTAGACATCTGCTTCTAATTGCTCACCAAATCACCGCAAGCGTCGGTGTTCATCCGTGTTCGACTAATTAGTGGCAGTGCTACTAATCGGCGATCATCGCTCGGTTTACGCGCTCCGCTTCATAAGTTTCTATACGCTTCGACTGACAAATTGACTGTCATAGTCAATGTAGGATAACGCCGCGGCGCCTTTACAAATTGTCGAACTGTTAAATTAGGATCAAAATAGTTCTTGCATAGATTTTAACCGACTTTCAAAAAGGAGGTGGTTCTCAATTCGGCCCGTTACTTTTTTATGTATGTAGATCGATTTTTTCGAGGTTTCTGGATCGATTTGCAAATATATTTTTTTAATCACCAGAGGATGTTTCCGTGGTGGTCCCGTAACAATTTCTGGATCCAACTCCTCAATCCTGATGCTGCAGGGTTACTGCCCACCTAAGTTATCAAGATTCAGGAAGTGTTCATGAGAATTAATGTTGTAGTGTACCAAACAATGACTTCATACTTGGACTTCTCAACCCTGATGATGTAGGGTACAGCACTCCTAAACTATAGTGATTCAGGAACTGCGGATGATGCAATATTAAATTTTTGCACAGTTTTAGGCCGTATTGCTTCGAAATGAGTCCAGTAGTATTTAGTGATCGAATTTATCATAGTCTACCTATTCTATAAGTTCAGATTTGTATGCAGTGGGCCAAAAACGTAAGGATTAAAAAGAAAAAAAGTATTTTGTTCAGAAATGTAATTACGCCGTTTTGTTCACCAGGGTCCTCAAAAATATTCTAGTGCTATAGATTCATATTCAATGCCAAAGGTTATCGCTTATCAGTTAGGTATATGATATATCACACTGTCAGTTGACTTGTTTATTGTTATAGAGATCACTACCCATATTACTTAGGTTTAGGTATAAATGCATAAGGGTGTTTGTTTTGTTGGTTTGTCCTTCAATCACGTCGCAACAGAACAACGGATCGACGTGTATTTATGCACGGGCATAGTTAAAGACCTGGAGAGTGACATAGCCTCATAGGATAGGCTACTTTTTATCCCGGAAAATCAAGAGTTGCTACGAGATTTTTTTAAACTAAACTGTCGTCTGACTGTCAAGAAAACGAAGGTCATTGACCTTCGTTTTCTAAACAGTCAACATCCACCTTCGTTACCTCTACGACCTTCGTTACCACGACAATCGACATAACCTTCGTTACCTCTATAATCGACATCGACCTTCGTTACCTCGACAATCGACATCAAACTTCGTTACTTCGACGGTCGACATCGATTGCACTGTCGCAACCAGGCCACAGACTACCCCTTGGATACGTAGTAAGTAGGTAGGTATGTACCTACTAGGTCCACTTACTTAGCGTGACCATGTAAGAAAATAAAACTGTAAGAAAATTCGTAAGGCATAATAATACTTACCTAATAGGTAGGTACACTAGGTACATATGAATATAGTTCCAAGCTTTGTATTCTTTAGTTTATAAAATATGTAAGTATATTTACAAAAAGATTAGTTCATAATTATACTAATCTAAATACGTATATTTATTTCCTTTTCGTGGAAATTTCTGAAGAAGTAGAAAGTACCTATCTAATGAAACCACTAGTTACAATAAATAAATAAATAATTTATTTGATACACATCAACAATTACTTTACTTAGGTAATGTAAAATTGATACAATTTAAAAGAAAAAAACGTAAAATGTGGCTACAAGTACTTAAGCATAACTTACTTATCTAATCTTTAAATAAATAACTATGTAGTAGTACCGTAGGTAGGTACGTATAGTATATAACCAGTAAGGACAATACTGCTTTTTTATAAAATTTTCTCATATCTCTTATTAAACTAGGTACTCAGGTAATCAGGTATTTACATTTCATCTACTATTTAAATAAAACTTACATTGCTCATTTTCATAAGTCAATTACTGGATAGATACCTACACACAGAGGCGTGCAGGACATAGAGGCATAAAAGCACAGCTTACCCAGGTTGATAGCTCAGTACTCATTTCTCAATGACTTGCCGTTAAATAGATAACCTACCTCACTAATGCCTACCCTACATTCAAAGCCTGTGCTCGCCACTGCCTACACAGCATATGAAGCCTCAATAGCTCAACCGGTAATGGAGTGGACTGAAAACCGAAAGGTCGACGGTTCAAACCCCGCCCGTTGCACTATTGTCGTACCTACTCCTAGCACAAGCCAGACGCTTAGTTGGAGAGGAAAGGGGAATATTAGTCATTTAACATGGCTAATATTCTTTAAAAAAAAAAAAACGGGACATACTATAGTCTTTACAAACAGGATATCACCAGTTGATACAGATCACCACTGTTTAAAGGAATATCTCGCATCACCCTGCAGTTTAAACGTGTTTCCTATCGATAAGCGAAAATGATCATGAACCTCTAAATAATTCTTTAACATAACATTTTATGCAGGTGCATCACCCAAATATTCTAATGATGTCCTTAACGAAGACATTCCACTGTCTGTGTAATTGTCTAAACATGTCCAATTTACTTTTATTATCTAAAGCACTATATCTAATTGAGTTAATCACTAACTGTTTTAACATACGTAAGTCTGCCTTTTTGCTGGCAACACCCACAAATGCGATATAGTAGTCCGTGGATAAGGGATCCGCTCCCCAAGCACCGGGATCATCGCTTGATAAAACGAGAGGCATTCCAAGAGCTAGGTATGTAGCTAATGGGTGATTCCTCACATCACAAACTAAAGACAACACCACGTTCGATACCACATTCACTTCCATCGCTATATCCCTATTCCTCACTGCAGCCATAAGCGAAGGATGTTTTATTAACGCGTATCCGTGACCAATCCTTTTAGATCCTAGTAGAATTGCATCCACCAAATTCTCATCTGAAACAGTTCCGAACCAATTAGTTTCTCCACCGTGGAAATAAAAATTCATATCCTTCTTTGCTTCTGAAAGTATCGGAAGAAAATCCAGTAATGGTTTCCCCAAGTCTTCCTGACCCACTAAATCGAATCCAGCGAACACATCCGGCAGTTCCTCTTTAATTCTTCGAGCTATATTGATCGTGTCAAGGACTTGATTAATCCCAGTACCACGATATTTTGACACTATCAATTTAATGCCCACAAAATCTGGATAATCTTCCTTGAATATTTTCGCTACTCTGTGGTAGAGACGTGGTAGATACATTTGGTCGTGTTTAGTGCCATTCAGTTCATATAAAATCTTCAATCCACTCCTCACTTCGATGTACATAACTTTATCGTTGTAGAATTCTCGTAGCGCCTCATAGAAGAATTTTTCTCGAGCCGGCCTATAAGCTATCAAATCTCTGATGGTTTCCGCCACTTTATCGAACCGTTTCCAGACGTAATTGGTATCTCCCGTATAGTCTTTTTCATCATCAGAATACATGGTAAAGTGACTCTTTAGTTTATCGTCGAATGCTTGTAGATTTTCGGTACTGTTTCTCAGTTCGCTGAGTAGCTGCCATTTAAAAGGACAAGGTCGTTGGGGGACGTTATTGGAGAAGTGTAATTTTAAATTGTCACCCACCGAACATGCGTATAAGTGGTCCTCGTACGTCAGTTCTAGTAAGCGATCCGCACTGAGCATAAGCGAGCTGTGGACGTGAAGAGCAGCTCCTTTGGGCATTCTCCTCATCATCTGATACACTTTGGAATTACCAATATCATTTTTGTAGGCAAAATAGTGTCTTGAGAAGTTAAAGTGTTTAGGATTGTGAAAGGATTCGTCCACTTCCTCGTTCTTGAAGCGCATAAGTATTTCATTTGCTCTGTTTTCTTCATCAGTCAGTCTCAGATTGCCACCCACCTGTAGGTCAAACTCTTCCGCTAGTAAATTGGCTCTCTCCACGTTGTAATCGAAGATCTTGGCCCAGGCATTGTGTGCACTGAGCAGAAATAGGACACTCGATATTATAACGTAATACATAATTTCCACTCTCTGGGGTCACCTATTGACAATCTACGGTCACTGTTACGATCGACTGAGCTCGCAAGGCGGCCATCGTAAGTTTATATAGACCTTGTGCAAGTGCAATTGGAGATTTTGTTTATCAATGAAACAAAACAGAATAACGTTAAAACCAAATTTGCAATTTGCTTCACTAATAAATTTTCAGAAATCTCCTGCCATCTTCAGGTATGTAACCTTAGGGCCACATTCTATATTTTTTCCTGACTGACAATATTATTACTAAAGTAAATAAAATTTCATAAAAAGTGGAAACCTTGAAATCAAAGTACCTTAGTGTTACAGTGGAGAGGTTTGATAGATAGGTAAAGGTATTATTAAATTGTACCTACTTATTTTGGTAGAATTTAGTATAGGCGTATAGCCGTATAATGAAGGTGCGCTTGAATCTCAAGGATAGTATACAACTTAAACATAAAGGTGTGTATTTACTACTTACCTACTTGAGATGTTCTTATATCAGAATGATCATAGCTAAATATAAAGCCATCTAGACTCTAGTAGGTTGCTGTAACGACGGACGGCATGCAGTGGAACTACGCGTCCATTGCAAGCGGACTGCACAGTCGACAGTCAGTCGTCAGTTAGTCAGTTTCGAAGCAGTTATGACAACTGAAACTTTCAAACTAAGTAACTAAAAACTTTAGTTATAATAAAAGTGTCCACTAACAACAAAACAAGTATCAAGTATCTTGCACTCGCAGCAAGCTTGGAAGAATTTACTAGCAGCGAGTGTTTATATGTACAGTGCAAGTGGTTTGCTGCAAGGTCGCGTTGTCGCTGCAAAAAATCAATAACTTCTGAGTTTCGGCTCTTCTCAGTACAATTTACTTTCCGTACCGGCGCGGTGGTAGAGTCCGACATCATATTATTAAGTAGCACAAGTCGTCCTACGCGAAATAAATACTTAGGTACAAACATTTCATTTAATTTCAAATTGTGACGTGCAATTCAACATTATTATATTATAAAAGTAGGTAGGTACCTACCTACACGCGTACACGCGCCTTCAGTGGGGCGTCCTAGTGATCAGTGATCTGTCGCGCAGTAGCTACCTCTAGCTTTGTGTCTGCCCAAGTTCTCAGGTAGGTATAAGGTCGGTATTTTTTTCATATAAGAAATAAGAACAAAATATTGTAATAGGCACCTACTTAGATAAAAGATCAATAAGTATAGGTACCTACTTTCGTTGAAGTTTATTACTAGACAAATTACCTAAGTATGTAGAAACTAAACTCTAAAGGGAGCTTTATAAATGTGTCCTATAAAGAGGTAAAAAAAAGATTTCGACGAATTGAGAACCTTCTCCTTTTTAAGTCGGTTAAAAAAGAATAATAATATTAATGTATATTTTCAATAAGTGCCATCTAGTACAAACTACACGTACTACATTGTAAGTATCGTAACATAATAACCGCAGCGGGGTCTTCTTCTCTGTTTGCCCTCGGCCAAGACCCGTACGTACGGTCCTTCGACGCGTAGCCACAGCGTAGCTTTAGTGCGTTTGCGCAGAGTTTCTAAAATGGCACACTATGTGGCGTTAGTGTTCATGTATGTTGGTCTTTCAATAATACTCAGAGAGAAGGTATTAAATAGGTATACCTATAGTACGCGACAGGTTGAGATAGCAATCGGGGTATGAGACGGGGAGACGCCCCGCACACCCGCACGTCACGCGCTCACCCGCACCGGGTGAGCGCGGGGGCTGTGCGGTAAAAGTGTTAATATAACTGCCTACGCATATTGTTTACTCTTCCGCACCCGAAATATAATAAATAGGTGGAGAGTTGAAACTTGAAATTTTCATAGTGTGTAGGTATTTCTATTTATTATAGGTAGGTAGGTACCTAGCATACAATTTTTTTTTTAGAAAATGTTTTGGTGGCAAATATTTTACATAGGTAGTTTAGTAGATAGTATACATAGGTAGGTATATTTTATTTACATAGGTAGTGTTATATCTTGTACGATGGTACGGAACCCGTCGTTTGCGAGTTCGATTTACAGTTCAACGGTTTTATACAATCAATTTCATTGTTAGTGCTACTCAAAGCAAGATGGAGCTACGGTATAATTTTTGTACCAGTAACATTATAATAAAGAGAAAAAGAACGTAAGACTGGACAGGGTCAGTGGCGTGCAGGTCATAGAGGCATAAGTGCACTGCTTACCCCAGTTGCAATAGCTCAATGCATATTTTTCATTATGACCTGCCATTAAACAGGTTCCTACCTAACTAATGCCTACCCTGACTTCAAACCCTGTGCACGCCACTGGACAGGGTCCTCAAACAACTGGACAGATCGAGCTAAAATTTGGCATGCAGATAGCTATTATGACGTAGGCGTCCGCTAAGAAAGGACCCCTATTTAACCCCTAAAGGAGTGAATTAGGGGTTTGAAATTTGTGTAGTCCACGCGGACGAAGTCGCGAGCATAAGCTAGTTACACGGAAGTCCTAACCTAAGCTTGTCGGGTCGTTATACATACATGATACAATACCTACTATAGCATTTTGTATATTTTTGAGAGGTTGGTGGACGGTGACATCTGCGGGCCGATTGCCGTAAACTGACATGTCACATCGCAATAGAAATATCCTTAAGAATCGTGATCGTTACAGTTGATAAATTTGCTACCGCGGACGACTAATGCACTATATCGCAATTGGTCATTATCGACATTTTGATGACGTATTGGTAGCACGGGACCTATTTATAACCCGACTAAATCGAATATCTATGGTAATCACTTGGTAATCTAGCAAGTTACATGGACATAACAGTCTCCTAAATTTGGCTACGTTACTTATTACAAATAAGTACTTAGTTATGTATTAATGGTGAAACCGATTAGAATGAGATTTAATCATTACCTTCATGTAGGTACTTACACTGTACAGCAAGCCATTTACCTATTCCATACAAAGGCCTAACAACGCAGACGATCAATGGTTAGACCGATTTTGATCCGACCAAATAGTTTTATCAAGCCGACGGGCGACGAGTTAGGTATAACGTAGGCCGCTAAGTAGGTATACGATTAAGTATGTTCTATGGCGACGCCATCGTTAAAAACTGGTCAAGTGCGAACCGGACTCTCACACGAAGAGTTCTGTACTATCGTACAAGAAATACCTAACACCTTTTAATTATTTGGGATGTAACCACAAATTAACGGTTTTCGGATTTTCCCCTTTAGGTACTTTTGTAGGTACTATAAGACATCACTACCTGCCAACTTTTAAGATTGGCTTTTAAGGCCAAAACCTGGCCTCAACTTTGCCGAAACCTCACCAAAACCGCGCGAAACTTTGCCGAAGCCTCGACGAAATCTCGCCGAAAGATTCTGGCTAACTGACTGATCCATCAACGCACAGCCTATAACGCTGGCATTATGTATAGAAACTTGAAATTGTGATAGTAAGTTCCTTTGACGTACTTACCTACCAATACGTACCACAATATACCTACCTACCTAAACCTAGGCTTCACTAGAAAGGATTTTTGGAAATTCTACTTCTAAAGAGGATAATGGTATAAAATTATGAAAGTAAGTATTTTTCAAGTTACCTATTGAAAGTTATAGGCTTTCGTTCAGAAATTAAGAAATAGGTAGGAACGTACCAAGTATTTCACGATGTTTGTAGATTATACTCACAAGGGGGTTACAGTTTGTATGAAATTCCGTTTGTATTTTGAAGTTATATTACTGAAGTAAAAACTACTTAAATAAAATGATCTCTAGAACAATATTATGTAAAAATAACTAAGTATTTAAAGTCGGAGCTCATCTCTAAGTCACGAAGTTTCATCCATAACTCGAGGTGGCTTCAACTTTACAACACTGGTATAAAGTCAGTCCATCGTGTCTGTCTGTGTAAACAATTATTAAGTACGTACCTATCTCAAAAAACCGGCCAAGTGCGAGTCAGGCTCGCGCAACGAGGGTTCCGTACTACAGTCGTATTTTTTCGACATTTTGCACGATAATTCAAAAACTATGATGCATAAAAATAAATAAAAATCTGTTTTAGAATGTACAGGTTTTCATATGGTACCTACCTCACTTGATAAGAAGGTATACCTAGTTATCTTACTTCAAAAATTGAAAATACTAATTATTAGTTCATGGCCACAATTTAATTTAATTTTAATTTTTTTTTCTGTGATGTAAGCACAAATTTACAGTTTTCAGATTTTTCCCCGAATGTCTGCTATAAGACCTAGGTATCTACCTGCCAAATTTCATGATTCTAGGTCAACGGGAAGTACCTACCCTGTAGGTTTCTTGACAGACCGACAGACAGACATACAATAAAGTGATCCTATAAGGGTTCTGTTTTTCCTTTTGAGGTACGGAACCCTAAAAAGTGATCATCGGATATTCTAGTAGGTAGACTACTAGCGACCGTTCCCCGCTTTGCACCAATAGCCAAAATATTTATCTTTAACCTAATAGATTTTTGTTTGTAGGTACCTACTTATTATAATTATTTTTTTAGATCTAATTAACTAAGAGAAAAATAATTCCAAAGTTTTCACATAAATCTAAGTAGGTACCTACACTACTTACATTGTTTTCTAATTAAACCGACAACATAAATTCACAATAACAAGTAATTTTCGCTACGAGATTAAAACGACCATAGGATTGAGCGAAAGTCGCGCAAGACCAAAGCTAGTACTGATTACAAAATAACCTAAGGCAAATCGTGATGATGCACGTGCCATTATCCAAATGCGTCGCTTTTTTACCCTCGGTAAAGGAATTTGAACTCTTTTTCCTACGATTTAAAAGCTTTATTGTGGTAAGAGGTCGGATTAACAGTATAATGGGTGAGAACGTGGTGATAGAAACGACGTGACTCTGGGTTATCTTGTGTGACTTAGATTTATCTATTTGGAGCACGAGAGTTTTTTGAAGCAGATTAAATGAAGAAGTAAGTACGTACCTACTTAACTATCTTATACCTACCTACCTACGTATAAAGATAAGTAGGTACTTAGGTAGGTACTTCTCCATTCCTTTTTAGGGGTCCGTAGCCGAAAAAAACGGAACCCTTATAGATTCATCGTCGTGTCTGTCTGTCTGTCTGTCTGTCTCTCCGTCCGTATGTCACAGCCACTTTTTTCCTAAACTATAAGAGCTATACTGTTGAAACTTGGTAAATAGATGTATTCTGTGAACCGCATTAAGATTTTTACACAAAAATAGAAAAAAAAATATATGGGGTTCCCCATACTTAGAACCCATACATGTGGGGTATCTATGGATAGGTCTGCAAAAATGGTATTGAGGTTTCTAATATAATTTTTTTCTAAACCGAATAGTTTGCGCGAGAGACACTTCCAAGGTGGTAAAATGTCCCCCCCCCCCCCTGTAACTTCTAAAATAAGAGAATGATAAAACTAAAAAAAATATATGATGTACCATGCAAACTTCCACCAAAAATTGGTTTGAACGAGTAGTTTTTGATTTACCTATCGTGCAAAATGTCGATAAAATATGATTGTACTACGGAACCCTCAGTGCGCGAGTCTGATTCGCACTTGGCCGGTTTTCTTTAATACCTATTTCAAAGTACCCAATAATATCAAGTAGGTACATTAAACTGGCCCCAAAAACTAGGTTTCCAAATGCTCCAAAGTGGGTCCAGAGACAACACTTAATTACCCCCCGCTTCCACATGTCGTTCGCTCCCTACAATCATTCGGTCAATTTGACAATACGGGCCCCTGTTTTCAAAATATTTGCCGGACCGGACCAGGCAATTCCATGAGTGGGTCCCCCGAAAAATATTTTCAATTGAATAATGCATCCTGCCACGGCTATCGTTAATGCGTGCCGTTCCTCAATGTGTTTCATTCTTTTGTTCCAGATTTTGGGCTCTAGCACTCGTTTTTGAATCAATGTTCCTTAGAATGGGAGTGTCGTTAATTTAATATCGATTAACGTCACAACATATTTCATTAAGTAGGTAAAGTAAATTAAAGTAAAGTAAAATATTCTTTTTTGTACACCAAAACCTAAACACTAGAAATATAACAAAGATGTTTGCAAGTACAATAGGCGGCCTTACCTATCGGTAAAATAGCGATCTCTTCCAGGCAACCTTAGGGTAGAGGATATTTTAAAATTAAAGAAAGCGGAAGGGGTGTGCTTATTAAATAAAGTAAATACACATAATATATCTGATTTAATTGCTTAGCAAAGGAATTCTGTTGTACACACTTTTTAAACTAAAAGGTTGGTACTTATCTACAAAAAAACCGGCCAAGTGCGAGTCAGACTCGCGGACTGAGAGCTCCGTATTGCATTATAAATACTATCTTGTCCCGGCTTCCGTATTGCAGTCGAATTTTTTGACATTTTGCTCGATAAATCAAACGAAAAGTTAGAGATGAGTGTCCGAGATGGAACCCCGAACCGAACCTTCCTATACGGGGCCGATATCTTAGTTCTTAACAACTAGGCTATCACAAGACTTCGTTTTTTTTTAAAAATGAAAATATTACAATTTAAACTTAGAGCTAGCCTTATCTAATTAATATACAAATCAATGCCCGCGTGGAATGTTGCCAAGAATACTTACTGGCTGCATTTCCGCGCTGGACAGCCAGGCTGATACGTTGCGCAAAAAATGAGTAAGCCCTTCTGTCACCAGATGAGGCTATTAATCTTAGTTGTGGTATTTACCGATCACTTAATTACCTTACAGCCGTACCTACTCAGAGTGGCTAATCGTTACTTAAGATTGAGTTAAAAACGAGACAGATTATGTGAGAGATATAGCTCTGTCTCGTTTTAACTAAACTTAAGTAACGATTAAGCGACTCTGAGTACGACTGTTAGTAAGATAATGCGTCCAACAAATCCATTGACGGCGGGTTTTTGCTCTCATTAAAGGACGGAGCATGCAGGACACTACGAAACCCGGTCTTAATTCATCATGGCCATGGTGTCGACAACTTCAAAAGACGCCGCTACCATTGTGTCTCCCCCCCCCCCCCCCCCAAAGTTGAAGGGGGGGTCGTATTTGCATATTAAAGAGCCGCTTTAACGTATTGTGACGATGAGATGTATTTCTTATTTGAACGTCTATTAATTTGGTTTGGAGACATTTATCTTGTCTGTACACACCTTCTAGTAGGTAGGTTATTGGGATTTTTGAATAGTGTAGTTTAGGAGAGAGACAAAGCATATCGATCGATAGCGATTGTAAGCACGTGACCCCTGTCGGTAACCTGGATGAGTGACCGACTTTGGAGTTCCAAATTTGTTTCTTTCATGTCTGGGAGTGCACGTTAAGCCGAACGCGCGTCGGTCCCGGTAATTATCATTAACATCTACTTACCTAATAATGTATTCTGTAAAACCTAAGAATCGAAATCTCGTGTGTAGGTAGGTTTCGGAAGGATCTGGGAACCCACCGCCTTTATATCCCAGAGTATTCCTGCCATTATGTGGTTAATGGAAAGGAGTCACGACCCTGAACAATGTGGAATACGACTATAAATAAGAAGAAATAGATTTAGGAGAGAGACGTAGGAAGAAACTTTAAAACCTCAACGTACAGAAAACAGTCGATTTCGTAAAACCTGCATCAATCATTATTACAATCTCAATTGTTGTGATTGGCTGAGTTTGTGTGATTCTTGTTGCAACAATGCATTGTAGCCAATAGTGAGCGAGCGTCAACCAATCAGAGGTGATTGCGATCGTAACATTGTAACTGTCATTCTCCCGCAATCGCGCAGCAGATTTTTAAGGTAAGAATTTGAAGTCCGGCTTCAATAATACCAATAACCATATTCCTTGTGCCGTTAGACACCATCTGTTGCACTAATGGCAGCGGCCCCGAAACCGCAATGCGTATGCAGAACCTAACCACAGCGACGTTCCACTAATTATTCCTCATTACACACAAAAACACCTCACCCCAAGCTTTTTTGTTATTTTTTTTGTCCATTTTTGGGATTCCGCAACAGAATTTGAGAAGAAACTGTTAGAGATTTTTGAATACAGGAGACCCGGGTCTATCGGTTTTCCGGTGCCCTGCCCATTGCCACTTCAGCTTTGCAACCCGTTGAGCTATGTCGGTTACTCTATTTCTGATTTGATCACGTAGAGAAACTTTATAAATAAATTTTAAATCCCTCCAAACTACATACAGATAACATAATATTATTACTTAATTAATCCGGTGTCGTCACTTTGCCGCTTTGTCGTGATTCCGCGTGTATTTGCCTACGTTATAGTGAGTGAATTTAATTATAAATACTTCAAGAACAAAAATAAATCAAAACTACGTCTTTCGAGTTGGATTACTATTATCGAAACGATTAGAGTTATTAGTTAGATTTTACGATTACATAGTAGGTAACTATCTATTGATTAATTATCTGTGTACACTACTGTTGTAGTTAAATGTAAAGATTGGGGTATCTAGTTCCTGAAGTTAGCTTGGAAATTCGGTTATACGAGTAGATAATATTAACATCCATAGCTAAGGCACTCAAGAGATTGTTCTAGGTTTCGAATTTCAGCAATGTTTAGGATTTTAAATTCGGATATACGTATAATGGTTTGATTCTAAGAATCTTAGCACACCTAAATTTAAAGTATTCGCATCCTCTTCCTACTAACGTAATATGAAAAGGACAGACTCAGTTGACAGTTTTACATTTTATTAGAGCTGTCAAATCTCGTGACTTTAGCTGCCAGTCGCGAGCTTATGTTTAAATTTGTAGCGTGCACTAACGTTAGAGTCTTTAAATGTAAAATTTATGTTCCGTCCTTTTTAGCAATATTAAAAAGAAAAGGTGCACATGGCTCTAAATTTAGTTTAGAGAAAGACAAGAGATCGGCGCCAATGTTACCTACGACAGTCTACGGAACACTAAAATTAAGGTTCATTCGAGCTTTGTAAACACTAATGCAGATCGCGGTGCTATGGTTTTTTGCATATTGATGGATTAGGTTTTTCAAAAGAGGCGCTTGCGCATCCGGTTCCATTTAGACGATGTAAAAATTAAGACCAATTAGTAATGGTTCTTTCAAAGAATGGTTGTCACTAAAGCTTCCTTATTTTTGCTACGGGAACTGGCATCTTAATAACCGTCATCTTTATCTACGTGATCTACATCCATTACTAATATTGATATAAATGCGAAAGTGTGTCTGTCTGTCTGTCTGCTCGCCTTTCACGGCCCATCCGTTCAACCGATTTTGACGAAATTTGGTACAGCGATAGCTTGCATCCCGGGGAAGGACATGACCTACTTTTTATCCCGGAAAATTAAAGAATTCGCACGGGATTTTTAAAAACCTAAATCCACGCTGACGAAGTCGCGAGTATCATTTAGTACCTACCTAAGTATAATCTATTTTCCTGAAATTTTAACTTTAATAGATACCTACACAAGTACCTACTTAGGTCTGTACTTATAGTACCGAGGTAGCTTTTCGTTAAAACGCGTAAGGGACACTCTATACCTAAGCGCACTACATATTAGGTATAGGACGTTGAAAATCATGACACGAGTGCTATTTCAAATGATTAGCAAACTTAAAACTAGCATGCGGATGTGGATTTTACGAATTTTGGAAGACCCTTTTTTTTGACGTAGGCATCATCGCAAATTGTTTACGTTTTAAGTAAACTAAGGAAAACTATAAATTATTCTTATTTTTATTCTTCTTAAAGCACCTACTTATATAAAAATATTCGCTTGATTGATTCACCCGTCATATAGGGTCATTTTGAAGAACATTGCACACTCTAGTATTATGACATAATATCATCTCTGACGGCATGCATGTCTTTAATCGAGGTCAAGTTCCTACCCCCCGCAATACAAAATAAAAGAATGACAATAATGATGATTGTTAATATGTCTGTTCTCAATTCCTCATGACACAAGAGGCCATCAGTAATTATCGTCTGTTTGTCGATGACGACATATGATCGGAAGACAGTTGCGAATTCAATTATTGTTGTCTTGAATAAAAAGAGACCCCTAATTTATTGGTATTCAAGAAATTATAATAGCTCGATAGCAAATTGGCCTCAACAATGTGGGACAAATGACATTTTTTTAAGACTTCCAATTATCTGCAACTACTTCCCTATTTTTGTATTATTATCTAGATAGGTCTAGATATTAACTAGCTGATGCTCGCGACTTTGTTCGCGTAGATTTCGGTTTTTAAAAATCTCTAAATCTTTGTTTTCCCGGATATAGGTATGTCACTCCCGAGGTCTTTAAATCAAATCTAACAAAAAATCACGTGAGCCATGAGTCCGTAGACCTACGTGATTGAAGGCGTGAAAAATGTGCCATCCCTCAGTTTCCCTTTTTTCGGGATCAAATATATCCTGTACCTATCATTTTCCAGATCTTTAAGTATAGCCATGCAAAAAATCGCGTCGATCCGTTCCTCCGTTGCAACGTGATTAAAGGAAATATGTATACTAACAAACAAACATACTTTCGCGATTATCTTAAAACACGGCAAAGTGCGAGTGGGACTCGCATACGAAGGGTTCCGTATTTATTTTTATTGTAGCCATTTTACATTTTTTTATTAAGCGCCAATAGAAATACACATTCTGTGAAAATTTCAAGTCTCTACCCATTACGGTTCATAAGGTACAGTCCGCTGACAAACAGATGGACGAACGGACAGTGAAGGCTTAGTAATAGGATTCCGTTGGTACCCTTCGGGCAGTGGCGTGCACATGGATTTCAAGCCAGGGTATGCATTTAGATATGAACTTACTGAAAAATAAGCACTGATTTATTACAACGAGGGTAAGCAGTGCGTTTATGCTTCTATGAGCTGCATGCCACTGCCTTCGGGTCATGACATGATTAACCCACCGCTGGCTCACTACGGAGCACGGGTCTCCTCACAGAATGACAAGGGTTTGGCCGTAGCCCACCACGCTGGCCAAGTGCGGATTGGCAGACTTCACACACTTTTGAGAACATTATAGAGAACTCTCAGGCATGCAGGTTTCCTCACATGTTTTGCTAATATTTAATTGGTTTTTTTTAAAATTTATACAATAGCGCTTGGCTGCAATCAGACCTGCCCCCCAATTGTGTAAGAATAACCATTTCATGGCTATCGCAATCGTCAAGAAATTCTGCCCTTTGATTGGTTGATTCGCTGTTTACATTTTTTCACAGCCAATCAAAGGGCAGAATTCTTGACGATTGCGATAGCCATGGAATGGTTATTCTTACACAATTGGGGGGCTGGTGGCAAGTGATGATGCTGCCCAAGATAGAGCGCGCTTGCCTAGAAGATGCCTATTCACTCTTGACTTGAACGTACCCGTATTATAATTATTGGAGGGGAAACTGATGCTGGAAGGGTGCTCCAAATCTTATGTTGATATATGTTAAATATAGGTATGTTGATACCTAGAAAATCGATAAAAACGCATACTCCGAAAGGATAGAGGTGTGTGTCCGGGATTGAACCCTCGACCTCCGTCCCGACTATATAAAGGTGTTTTTCTTAACCACTAGGCTATCACGGCTATCGGATACCTACCCTTCGGGTACGGAACCCTAAAAATGATGGAAAGAATATACTCGCAAATGAGTTGATTCTTTCCCGTCACGTCGTGTATCGAATGGGGCTGATTGCAATCAAGCGATTCAGCCCTGATTGGGTTTGGTTGGGCATATTGTATTTGTACGGATTAAGCTGTTTGCGCCGGCTATTAGCTGTAATGGAGATGTCTGTCTGATTTTTAGGGTTCTGTACAAGGATCCTTTACAGTTTCATCCAGCCTCGAGTCTTTCCATTTGTCTGTCTGTGTGTCACAACTATTAAAAATAACCTATAAGAGCAATACCTACCTACAGCTATAGAAAATTATTAGGTAAGTAGGTACTTACCGTCCGCTACATAGAGGCACATTTAAATTTTGAAAAAAATGTGCCTACCTACCTAGGTACATAATGTCATTAAAGTACTATCTATAAACTGAAGGTAAGTAGATAGGTAACTTAAGTATACATATTAAAATTTATTTTCGTTTGAAATTAACAGTAGGTATAGTAATCCATACTTCCATACTAATATTATATTTAAATGCGAAAGTGTTTGTCTGTCTGCTAGCTTTTCACGGCCCAAAAGCTTAACCGATTTTGGTGAAATTTGCTTACATCCCGGAGAAGGACATAGGCTACTTTTTATCCCGGAAAATGCATGCCCATTGCCCGCGTGCCAAGAATACTGGCTGCGTTTATTTTTTGTAATATATCATTGTTTTATAAAAATAGATGCCCGTAACAAAAGCTAGTGTGGAAACCTAGGTAGGTAGGTTGGTATAGAATAAAACTAACTTAACTATCCCAAGACTTAAGTGCTATGCTCTCGTGTTAATAGGGCTTTCAACCTTGACACATTATTCACTTACATTGTTTCTACAACTTTTCTTTTTACAATTATTTATTTTTTTCAAGCTTTTCATAGTAGTATTTTCAAGAAATGACGTTTAACAACAAGACAATCATTATTTACTTACAAGATTTTTTCACTGTCGTCATCTTATAGGCATATCCACTATTGGACCTATAGTCCGCGACAAGTTGAGATGGCAATCAGAGTATTAGGCGGGGAGACACCCCGCACACCCGCACGTCATCCAAGCTCGCCCGTACAGGGTCAGCGCGGGGGTTGTGCAGGTGTGCGGGGCGTCCCCACCCCGATTGACATCTCGACCTGTCGCGAACTATAAGTCTCTTGTAGGTATTTCCACTCGCCCATCGATGTACACACGCCACGGTCTTGCGCCGCCTGAATCCAGCGGCTCCCTGCTTCTCGTTTGATGTCATATTCGGTCTACCCAGTAGAGAGTCCTCCAACGCTGAGCTTTCCGGTGCGAGGTCGCCAATCTAGCACCTTGGGACCCCAACTTACTTATAAAATTACAAGTTTCTTACCTCAGCGGTTTTAGACTGTGCTTTGATAGATCCGTCACTTCCGTCAGTCAGCCAGTCAGTCAGTCACGACTCACGACTAGTCTTTTTATATGTATAGATTAATTTTCAGCCAAAAGAAGTGATCGCGTTGTGAGTGTATTATTTCCATTCCAATGTACCGAATTCGGTTTGCGCAAATCAGACTATTTAATAAAGCCCGCTAAATCACTTTTATCTCACAACCTGCTAAACAAAAACCTACTCTAAGTTAACAGTATAAAGTTTGATTCACTCTGATTGGAAGGTTGTATTTGTGAACGTACAATTCATCAATTTGTACATGAAAAACAGGATTGATGTTGATTTGTTTAAGGATATCAGATCGTTAGCTTCATTTATCATAGGTATTTTGGTTTAAGGGCTGGAAACTCTACCTATGTTGTTAACAGGGAGTAAAAATTTCACCAAATTATTTTAGTTACTATTCGGACTTTTGCGTGTCTTTGAGGTAAAACCTAGGATTTACTGAGTGAATGCCAATAAATTTCAGACGAGTTCGGACTTTTACCACTAACGCTGAGTTGTTAATGTATATAACTAATCACGGGACTTCATAGAATTCTTGTGCTTAAATTAATTTAATCTCTACTTGAATTTGTTTCGAACAACTTAGCGTAGGATTTGTTATCATAGGTTTCACAGTAAAATTCTAGGATTTGCGTTCGGGCTTTTACAAAAACATGACGCACTACGAGTTACGACAGTTCGCCTTAAAAGTACAAGTGGCTCTAAAACGTATCATTAGTGTTCGAGACAGGTTCGAGAAGAGAGAGGAAGTGGTATCCTTTCGTGATCATTGTTTCGTCACATCAGAAGTGGGATCGACAGACGTCGTGTTGTGCACGCGACTGTTGTACCGATTTGTGTATCAACACTGAACCTCCACCTGTGTTTGTTTTAATAGTTTACAAAATCCGCATAGCTAGGATATAGATTTTTTACAAAATCCGCATAGCTAGGATATAGATTTTTTACAAAATCCGCATAGCTAGGATATAGATTTTTTACAAAATCCGCATAGCTAGGATATATATTTTTTACAAAATCCGCATAGCTAGGATATAGATTTTTTACAAAATCCGCATAGCTAGGATATAGATTTTTAATTTTAATAAATTGTTAAAGTTTAAGGATGTCTGGCAGAGGGTTGCCAGTTGCCACGATACTAAGTGTTTGGCAATGCATGACGTGTACTATTCCGAAGAAAATATAAAAAAATTACCATTTATACTTTTACGAATGATTTTATAGGTAAGTACATACAGCTTTGTTACCTGTTAAGTATCTGCCAAAGATCCAAAGATGATCCAAACTTCGTAGTCGTGATCATTCCTACCTGTGTTGGGGACAATGCGCAGACTTTCAGCTTTTATACAATTAAGGAAGGTCTGGCCCTCACAGGCTCTTTCTATACTTATCTGTAATTTTTAAGTTTCTAAGAATATGATAGATAAAAGTTGTTAACTGCAGTAATGATGTAAAAAAAATATATTAAAAGTAACTCTGCTTTTAAGTATATCCCAACTTTTGAATATTTTTAACTACTTGGTACTTACCTACTTATAAACTTTTATTGGACTTTTTTCACTCTTTAAAAAATGACATGTTCATGACGGGAAACCGCTCATACTTTTATGTGATGATTTGTAACCGCATCTGAAGAGAAGATACCAACTTAATTTTACCCCTCTACGAACCAAAACCATCAATACTAAACACTATTGCCACGGCACATGTACGACTTTTAGGAAATGTGATAAATATCGACAGTCAAATAAAATTGTTGTATTAAGTAAAATTAATCTGTGGAAGCTCCCGTTTGCAATCTGGCGTTGTTGGTATCAAAAGGTTGTGGTTTGCTTTACTTTTATAGGTAAATGCTTCCGTTTAATGTGTAGGTAATTTGATGAAAATGAAGGACGTGGTTATCGGCGTTTTGTTTTATCTCTTAACGCGTGTATGTGTGGATATATCTACCTATACCTACTAGGTATACCTACCTACCTTGATTTTTTAAAGATCCAGTTGGAGCCACTCCTCCCCTGTCTCCACTGTTCAGGATGCAAGCAACTTATATCTATACTAGCTGATGCGCGCGACTTCGTCTGCGTGGAATTAGGTTTTTTAAAATTCCTGTGGGAACTCTTTGATTTTCTGGGATAAAAATTAGCCTATGTCACTCTCAAGGTCTTTATCTATATTCTATACCCATGCAAAAAATCACTTCAATCCGTTGCACTGTTGCGACTTGATTGAAGAACAAACCAGCAAACCAACAAAAAACACGCGAAATCCTAATCAGTTAAACCCATTGATATTCCAGTTACTACCAATGACTGAAATAAGCTGAATACATTATACCAATAATGGGTAGATATACAGTTTACAATATACTTAACTTGTAGACAACTCTCTAGTCACCTAGTTTTTGTCGGATCTAGGGTGCTTAGGAATGGGGGAATTTAGGAATTAGGAATTTTTGTCGGAAATAGGGCGTTTAACCTCATACACTTAGGTATTTTTAATGTAGAAGCTATTTAAGCCCGTCCCATATTATGAATGTACAGCATTAGTGTAGGTAACGGGGTAGGTATTATTTATGTCCTCGCCATATCAAAAGTAGGCGGAACACGCACGCAAGCTAATCTGAACAGCAATAAAGTGTCGCTGTTCTTTAACTGGTTAAAGTTTTTGCTTAGTTTATTTATTAGACTTTACTAAACAAGGATTTTAGAGTCAATCAAAAGAGTTATTTTGAAATTATTAGGTACTAGCGACCCGCCCCGGCTTCGCATGGGTGCAATGTAGTTACTAATGTGGTGTCATTGAGGTGGCATTGCCTCGGAAACTCTCAAATGAGAGGATTTTTTTCTTACCTAATTCACCTTATTTCAATTTCTCTAGGGATCTCTAATTTTTTGTGAACTAAACTATAGCTATAAACCTTCCTCTTGAATCACTGTATCTATTGGTGAAAACCGCATTAAAATCCGTTGCGTAGTTAAAAAGATCTATACGTTCATACATACATACAGATTACAGACGCGGGAAGCGACTTTATTTTATACTAGGTATGTAGAGAAGTAGGTACACAAAGCGGAACCGATGTCCGTCGCAGAACTGATGGTACGGGCACGTTCAGGAGTGGAGACCATGTATCTACTGAAAGCACAGTGTGGAGCGACAGTTCGGAGAAGAGCCCACAACAAACTCTACTAAGAGAGTATGTGAATTTTAAGCAATTGAATGACATTTGCTTTTACGGTGACTTGACCCCTTCAGGAGAACCTACATGCCTGAGTCGAGTTTTCCATAATGTTCTCAATTAATTATATGTGTGTTTCAAACCGCACTTGGCCTCCGTGGTGGACTACGGCCGAACTCTTCTAATTCCGAGAGGAGACTACTTATTCAGTAGTGAGCTGGCGATAGATTGAGGATGATGAGTGATGACGAATGATGATACTGAATCTAAATATAAGTATTTCCAGTTAAGAGGTCACAAGATGGCGGAAATTCATTCCTATTCTTAGTTAGGCCGCATTCATGCTTTGGTGGTAAATTCCACGCGCCGCGTAGATAACTAACTGTTGGCCCAGAAAATTTCCAGTTTTCCGATCCCTGACGCCATAATTAATTTGGGAACAAACCCCTCCTACCACGAAAACTCGTTCTCGACCGCGCGGAAACCAGCAAAAACCTTTCCAAGAACCTCTAGAAAGCGTAGATGGGCGTCATACATTTATTCTGAAACAATAACGAAATTGTCAACCCTATCACTCTTGTAATAAAAGCCAATTTAAACTTTACCTTTGCACCTTTTTATTAATTGGATATTTATATGCTATAAAAATACGTGAGAAAATACAAAAAAATTAAGCCGACTTTGCTGTCCTTATACATTAGTAGCCTGCCATAATGTGTTTTGTCTTATTATGTAAGCGTGTGGTAAATTCTTGGTATCATATTAAGAGCTACACCTGACGTGTTTACCCCCCTTTTGTGAACCCTTACCACGAGTAATAAACTTAAGTGATAGTCTTAGAATACTTCTCGAATTTCTAGATTATCTCTTGCAAGTCGTAGTCTTCATATCTCATAAGCGCCATAAGTTACTGTAATGTAAAATCAAGTTTGGCATTTATCGTACTACATAAAGATAACCGCGCTCAGCCCGCCGCGCCTGCCTAGAAAAGTCCTGGCAAAAAACAACCTATTTTTTTCAAGAATGAAAATTGTCAGTCAGTGGAGACTTCCGACAGAAGTAAAAACTTAAAACTATGAAAAAGATGTGTTTTTTTTTCAAATTAAATGTAATCCTAACTTATCAAAAGTTGAAATTCCATAATTTGGATATTAAATCCATTTACATTAGTTTAGTAGGTAGGATGTCAGTGACGCGAAATCGAAGTTTTTACCCATTCCAAAATCGCCTGACGCGCAAGATTTTACTTTCAATAATGCTGTACAGTACGCGGCAGAAATTAATGTACCTACATCGACCTTTAGAATGACATTTCGGCTCTTTAGAGCGATGTCTCTGTCACTCATACCTATATGACGTTTTGTCGGTCTCAACGACAAAGACAATGTTCTACAAATCCGCTATCTGCTTCTAAAGGTCAATGTACATTATTTTCTGCCGTATAGGTACTATATGTAGTTTCATACTAAGTAATATTATAAAATATGCAAGGCAAGAAGGTATAACATATTTTATCCGTCTTTTTGTTGGCTGTCTATATGGCGGCATGCATCGCTTTAACCGTAGCTTTAGATTACCTAAAAGGCAGAATATGATGGATAGGCTTTATATTTTAGGGTTCACTTATAAGGTTAGAACCTCATTCTTCAGTGTGTAAGCTAGGCTATGTAGATCAATAACTGTACGTATAAAAATTAATATAGGTGTATTTGGAACAAAAAAAATAGTAGGGGCTCCACCAACGCAGAATTGTGATGACGTAATAGAAATGGTATTTATTGTTTTCAATACCGGGACAAGCGCGCAGCGACGAAAAATCGAATGAACAGGTATATTATCTCTAGTATCCAGTGAAACTTAAATTGAACTGTAACTCTTTGCAAATAGGTACGTCTGTTTTACAAAAAAACGCGCAACTGATATTTTATTAGGCAGGTACACATCCAAGCGGTGACAATCTCACGCTTCTATCATCTCAAGCATGGGTGTTACGGATGCCCGCATCCGCATCCACAAATGCGGATCATTCGCATTGTTTCAGAGATCCGCATCCGCGGATGTGACCTAATAATCCGCATCCGTATCCGCGGATGTCAAAATATTGGCATCCGCAACAACCCTGATCTCTAGTCTCAACCCATCGCCAGCCCGCTACTGGGTTTCCTCGCAGAATGAGAAGGCTTTAAGCCATAGTCCACCACGTGGACAGGTGCGAATTGGCAGATTTCACACACCTTGGAAAACATTATGGAGAACTCTCAGACATGCAAGTTTCCTCACGCTTCTATACTTTTAATAGATGAATTATTTTAATTGAATATCCATAAAGATATAATAAGTAAGTAATAAACTTAAATCTAAAAAAAACAACATTAAATTAAAACTAAAATAAATTAAATTAAATCTAAAACCTCATCGAGACCACCGCAGCGAGGCATTGTACCGAAGATGCTGGCAGCATTACCCCTTTGGATGGCCAAACTAATTCTTTGACCAAGGTATACCCCTATATACCCCTTCTTTACCTATTCATGTATTCCGTGGTGGGTAGAGCCTATGCCACACACATTGCATACGCGAGCTTGTGAGCATTCCTTCAAAACGCAATTAGTGTCATTACCCACCATTAAAGCCGTAACTCGATGCATTAAGCAGATACTTTAAACGGCTATTAAATATTATGTATCTGTGAAAATTACCTGACGCTGCCTACATACCTATTATGGTGATCGAATATGGGAAAAAAAGAGCCTTATTAATTAATGGATCTATAATAGTTATTAACGTACTTTATATATTAACTCAAAAAGTTGTTAAAGTGTGTTTAATTAGGTTAAGATGTACAGGTAAGTCTAGGTATATAGATAAACTAAGTAAGTAAGTATATATTATACGTACAGAGCCTCAATAGCTCAACCGGTATAGGAGTGGACTGAAAACCGAAAGGTCGACGGTTCAAACCCCGCCCGTTGCACTATTGTCGTACCTACTCCTAGCACAAGCCTGACGCTTAATTGGAGAGGAAAGGGGAATATTAGTCATTTAACATGGCTAATATTCTTTAAAAAAAAAGAAAAAAAAATTGACTCCAACATAATATTCTGTGCTCTAACAGCTCTGCACTGTAGGCATCTACAAACTACTAAGTAGGTAAGTAATACACTCAAACTGTAACTATGTAAGGTATAGAACCTGAGCATTCTATAATTCGAAATTATCGAATTTGCCTGAAAATTATTGGAAGAAATTAAAGTCAGACAAAACTAATCTAAGTAATAGGATCCATACTAAATACGAAAGTGTGTCTGTTTACTAGCTCTTCACGTCCCGTTCAACCGATTTCGATAAAATTTGGTACAGAGTTAGCTTACATTCCAAGGACGGACATAAGCTATTTTTTATCCCGGAAAATTAAAAAGTTCCTGCGGAATTAAAAAAAACCTAAATCCACGCGCACGAAGTCGTGGGCATCATCTAGTAATATTATAATCGACTGACATACGCTGTTGCAACTACGCCATATCATCAACGTATACCTATCTACTTACTTCAAAATATCTACGGTTAGGTTTCTAAAAAGTCTATTTTAATAACCTAACCCTCGTGTGCCTACGCGTGTAAAAACCGTGCGTGAAAAGTCCTAAATAAATAAACAGCACACATCTCGGACACGTATTTGCAGCCCCCAAGAATGCGCCGCGGTGCATGAATAATGAAAACTCATAAACACTCTAGCTCTACCGGCTCGAGTACACCCGTGTAACTCGAAAGGCTGCGCCCTGTGGCGGGTTGAGTATCGATAAAATGAAAACTACTTACAGTACGCGGCAGAAAGTAATCTACTTTTAGAAGGAGATAGCAGATTTGTAGAGCGTTGTCTCTTTCGTTGAAACCAACAAAACGTTATATAGGTATGAGTGACAGAGACAACGCTCTACAAAGCTGAAATTCTAAAGGCCGATGTTTATTACTTTCTTGGGCGTACCTTACTGTAGTACCTACACTAGTTTTTAATCTTTTAGATTTTATAGGTGCTTACTGTAGAATAATACGTAGTATAGGAACCTACTGAAACCACCCAGAGGTTGCTGAAGTCTATGTTGCTAGTGCTAGAGATTAAGAGAATTAGGAAAGTGAGGGAATAGAGAGTGCTTACCCAGAGGTTACAATACCCTTATCATCATCATCATCATCATCATCAACCGATAGACGTCCACAGCTGGACAATGGACATAGATCTCCCTGCGACTCGTCTGATGTCGTCCGTCCACCTAGTGGGGGTCTTCCAACGCTGCGTCTTCCGGTGCGAGGTCGCCATTCCAGCACCTTGGGACCCCAACGTCTATATCGGTTTTACGAACTATGTGCTCTGCCCATTGCCACTTCAGCTTCGCAACCCGTTGAGCTATGTCGGTTACTCACCCAAAAGAATTTTATCAACCAAAAGAAGCTTCGCTTCAAAAGTTTTAATATTCCAAAACCGATAGTTCACATCCCAGCGTCCGCTGAAAAAACCGACTCAATACCGCGAAAACTTACAAAATGGCGTCCTGTCAGTTCAGTTGGCGCCAAATTAAACCGCGTATGTATCATATCGCGCTTTGATCTCTGGCCCGCAGGAGTGTTTATTTAGTACCGAGTCTGTCTGTTTTTCCGCGTTGAAAAGATCCTCGTGAATGGTTGAGAGAGGCCTGTTTCAATAGAAGATTTATATCGACGGCCGGCGCTATTGCGCGGCAATTTGTGGATATAGATACAGATAAACTACCGCGTTTCAATGGAGGTTTTGTGAATATAGGCACAGATAAAATAGCGTGTTTGAAAAGAGATTCTATGCAACATGCTATGCAATTTTGTGGCTATGGAAATTTTTATTGATCATAGAGCTACGGTTTTTCTAATATTATTGAATGCAAAAGTGTGATTGTTTGTTTTGTCCTTCCTTCACGCAAAGTTAAGACAAATTGTGTGTGACACATAATAACCTACAGTAGCCGACAAGAAAAATTGGCCATCGACCTTTAGAAAGAGATTCCGGCTTCGTAGAGCGTTGTCTTTGTCACTCATACCTATGTGAAGTTTAATCGGTCTCAACGACAGAGACAACGCTCTACAGAACCGCTATCTCTTTCTAAAGATCGATGCACAATATTTCCTGCCGGGTACTGTACCTACGCGTGGCGACTCAGACTACATACCTATCGGCGCGGGTTTTACCGCACCTTTCGACACTTAAGTACGAACCTGCTTCAGAAAATGGCGACCCGTTATTATTATAATTAAATTTTAACAGATGAACGGACTGATGACTTCTTTGCAATAATGCGGAAGTAGGAATCATCACTACTGACAAGGCTGCGCTCATGTACCAACCGCATCCAACATGTTTGCGAGCGAGATGAACTCACCAACGCAACGCTAGAATACTTTGTTCAAGTGTTGGTGAGGCCACATATTTTGTAAATGTTCTGTCTTTTTGCCACAAATATACCTACCTAGTAGTACTACCACAGAAGATATAATAGTAGATACCTACCGTAGATAGAGTAATAAAGGTAGATGCAAGAACGTTTGCTTTCTCATTCGCACTAAAAAGAGAGCACAGATAAAATTACTAATGTGATAAACAGAGACGCAGCTAACCTATTTTTTGTCCCTTATTGTGTAACTGGTTTTTTTCAAGAATACATAAGTAAAACTTTGAGAATTCGTGGCGTAATTGTATTTCTCAAGAGTTATTTACTTGAATTCACATAAAAAACGTTTAATACAAATATTGTTGATCGGTTAATACAAATATTGACTACTAAACAATGGTAATGATTGTCGTGTAATTCATCGTTACGTCGTGCTATCGCTATCTCATACGCGGTTACACAGTACTTAAATCTACCTATTATTCTATCTACGATACCTACTAACGTAGTACTACTTACTAACATTAGTTTTGGTGAGTCTGCATGTCTACTAACAAATTGAGCCATAGTTGCTTCGAATAAAAAGATTTCATTTATTTATTTATATATATTTATTAACAAACAAAAACTTACTTGACTGGGTCAAAGCAAAATAGTGCATTACACTACCTATATTAAACACTCCAATAGAGTGAGCGATACCGTTTCTTTCCAATCACATTTTTACGATAGGTCATTGAGTATGTATTATGAAGATTAAGTTTCTACGGCACGCTAGGGATTAGAAAATAAGTAAAGCTTTCGATCCTACTTATAACCAACCAAAGTAGGTACCTAGGTATATCGTTATTGCCGTCGTCTACTTTCCTAAGTTTTTTAAATTTCTTAATCAACAATTGGCTTTGAAATCAGAACCAGCCAAAAGAAGCTGACATAAATACCTAATATTTTTTTTAACACATACATAGTTATTATATGAACCAGAGTGACACTCGTACAGATCGCGCGGCGAGAGTTTGGCTTTGACCTTCGGGTGGAGGGGATTACTGCGCATGGGTACTGTCACGCACACAATACTTTTCCTTTTTTATGTACCAGGTTGGATATTTGAGTGGGTCAAAATTCATGTACAGTGGTAATAATGCTAGAAAATAATACGAAATAGATAAACTTCTTCATTTATTAAAACTATTGATAGTTATTTTACTTATGTAAAATGTTTATTTCCTTTTAAAGTTTACAGAGACAGCGATGAAAATTCTAAATAATTGTTTTTTAATAAAATTATTTATTCCAAGATACATGTAAAATTGGTACATACAAACAAAAGAAAACTTAAAATAATTATTAAATACAAAAGTTAACATTAAAAAAAAGTCTTAGCAGCAGTGCTATTCAGATTCTTATATAATAAACAATTAACGAAAATAGCAATTCACTTGTGAACGTGATTGTACAAACAGAGGCAGGGAACGACTGGAGCAGTGGAGCGCCAATCAGAGCACCGCGTGCGCCTACACACCCGCCCCGCACCCCACTAATTGCCCGTTGATACCCAATTTCTGATTTCTGCGCAATAACGGTCAAAGCCAAACTCTCGCCGCGCGTACTGTATCGACGGTGTCTGTTATTTCAATATACATAATATATAATAATATCACTGACCTCTATGTATCGAGGTATATAAAAATCTAAGATATTAATCTTTTTAAAAACCTGTAGGTAGGTCTATTTATACAATGATAGATTCATTAACACTATAAATAGTACCTACTTATGATAAAAGAGATGGAAATGCACCAACATTGTGACACTTCAAAACCCACCCCTAAACTTCAAAATGCAATAAATTTCAACACCAAATCAAGCGTTTGAAATCACCAAATCCTGCAAAATATTTTCACTAAAGTGTCCTAGTGACAACCGAACCGGAAGTGACGTTGCGATGCGCGTGCGCTCGCTTCCTGCCGCGTGCGTCCAAAATGGCGGCTACGAGCTTCCGGTGGAATAGGAAGTGACGCCGAGGGTGATTTCTCGTATAAATTATTACGGGGGATGCTGCGTATTGTTTGCATTTGTAGAGTCATCCTAGCAAAGGCGATTTCCCACGCAACGAATTGGTTTTTCCTATTACGCATTGCGCTAATGTTTTCAAGGATTTTTATTGTAGGTCCATTACATTTTCGATCGAAAAATCCCCTCGTAGTTTTAAGTTAACGAAATTATTTTTCACCATTAAGATCATCATTAATTTACAAATTAAACAATTGTCAACCAAAAAGTGTACACTAGAACCCAATTTAAATACCTACTTAAATAATTTGACTTTGACTTTTAAGTTCAAATCAGTTCTTTATGGATCTTAATCGCTAATCGAGTTAATTATTATGGACGCAACAGATTGAATCTCTATTCATACATGTGAAGAATATGAATAATATTGTGTTATTACGAGGAATTAAGATTGACGCGGCTACATCAATCTGAGGGTAATGCTATGCTGGTCCGATCTGATTACTCCCCTCACTATCTTCATTATTCACATACATACCTACCTATTACCTACGTCATTCGTTTGACTAGTCAAAAGCGATTTCATAATATCTAATGAGTTTCGACCTATGGCCTATAATATTAGATATAGGTAAGTATAGTATGCGACAGATCGAGATGGCAATCGGGGTGGGGACGCTCCGCACACCCGCACAGCCCCCGCGCTAACCCAGTGCGGGCGGGGAGACGTGCGAGTGCGTGGAGCGTCCCTCTGCCATGAGGCGGAGGTTGAGATGGCAATCGGTGTATGAACCCCAATTGCCATCTCGACCTGTCGCGTACTATACCTATGTGCTTAAATTGATGTTCCTTTAACCTCTATCGGTTAAATTGACATTTTGTAATGAGTCGTAATTATCATCATCATCATCATCATCATCATTCGTGAGGAATGATGATGATGATGTTTTAAGTAATTAACTTACTAAGTAATATTTAGTAAATTACTTAAAACGAACACATAACTCCGAAAAGTCAGAGGTGCGTGCTTGGGATCGAACCCCCACCTCTGATTAGGAGACGGACGTCTCAAGTCTCAACCACTTGGCGATACACACGACACACGATGGTAAATGATTTTTATAATACAGTCTTAGAAAACACTGTAGTTAAATAAATGGGATCAGAGGGATCAGGCAATCTCAACTCGATCAATTTTGTACGCGGCATTGTACCGGGACGCCAAAGCGTTATGGATTGTGAGAAACGAGCTATTTAAATCAGGAATGTTCTATTTTCCGTATAATTATGTAAATATCACATACGATGAAACACCTATCGCGCAATCTTGCCTATTGAAGCGTACTGAAAACCGCTTAGCAACAACATCAATTATTCATACCCGTCAGACAATTACAAAACCATTTTAACACGTTTCGAAGAAAAATTGCCTAACACGGAAAGTTAATTCATTGAAATGGCTCCCGTTCTAAAGAAAATGTGTGGTAAAAACTTTGAGAGCTATAATATATTCATTTAGAAGCAATAATGGTCACCTGCTTTTCTTTGACTGTAACGTTATTTGAATAATCGCTCGCATTTTATACTCTATTATTACATTAATAAGAACTACAATTAAAAGGCCGCGGTGTGCACAGAGTAAATAAATTAGTTCCACGTGGATGCTTGGACTGTAGTAGATAATTTATCGCTAGAAAAACAAAGCAAATTATCCTTAATTATGCTATAATGTCAGATTATTAATTCCTTTAGTGCTAACTTGCTGATAATAACAGGGTTTCGACTAATTTTTATTGACTGTAATCTATGCACGGATACAGACGTAAGTGCGTAATAAATTAAATTATTGTTTTAATTTTATTTATACATATATTACATTTAACGGATGTCTAAAAACATTTATTCAGTCACCCGGGAGATTGTGAAAGAGCCAAGAAATAAGTTTATTGTAAGTATAAAAACTTTTTAAAGTAGGTACCTACTAGGTATACGTAGATACCTTTTTTAAATGTGCCTGAGACCTCCCTGACGCAGTGGTGACCGCTGTGAGGTGTCGGGTTCGATTCCGGGCAGGGGCAGTTCGGGTTATCCCCAAATTTCATGAAGATGTACCTACCCTATATAGGTTTTGATTCCGACGGGCCTTGACAGATAATATGGACAGAAAACGAAGTGATCCTATAAGGGTTCCTTTTATTCTCTGGAGATACGGAACCCTAAAAATAACCTATACGAATTCCTAACAATAAGACAACTCGCGCATGTCCAATAAAAAGCAGAGTTTAGATTTCAATTGCCGCAATATTCAGTGCACACAAATTAGACCACAAAGGGCCAAAGAAGTAAAAGAGAAAAGGACATCCTGATTACCATAATTAAAATCCACTAAACTGATTTATGCCTCTCGAGGCCCCCATCACTTAAGCCTTTCTCTTTATTTAATTGGAAGGATCCTTAAAGACCAATTTCCTTTTTTTTGTCCGATGAATTCCAACCGGATATACGGTGTTCTTTGAAAAGGCTGTTTTTAGGCTCCGTTGCAGGGCTCAAAAGCCATATGATATGACATATTTTATTATAGGCAAATTAGGCGGATATATCAATCTCTTTGGTTTTTGCGTGGGATCTTTTGGTGTACCGCTCCGATGAATAGTTAATAGGGATTTTCGTTGAATATATTTGCAATGGGACGTGCGTCAATGTTTTTAGGAACGCTGGGTACGTCAATCGGCTGTTTTGTCTGCAGTCGATCATTCAATTTTGCCGTGCTGTTGCCATCCTGTATTAGAACTCGGTAGTTTGATTTGGTTAAGACAGGTTTTTTACCAAAAAATAGAGATAGGTCCTGTCTCAATTTTTTGGTAAAAAACCTACCTACCTATTTTTTGGTAAGATTTCAATGATTTCATAAATGAAGGCAACTGTAACGCCAAAGCATTTCATTAAAGTTAAAGCCATTATGATTTAAGAAAATACTTAGGCACTTGATTTTGCTTGATATTGCAATTGTTTTATAGATTTTTAAATTATAAATAATTTGGATTTGTAATAATTTATTTTAGTTTTAATTTAATGTTGTTTTTTTTTAGATTTAAGTTTATTAATAGTTTAATTACTTCTTTATTAATCTTAAATAAAATAATATTCCAATTTGGATTTTGTAAAACCTAATTTTAAAAAATCTTCCTCCTTTTTTTAATTTTTTACATTTTCCTTTTATTTAAACTGTACCACGGTTCAGTGGCTCAGCTATAATTTATTTAAATCTCAGGTAAAATTAAAACAGATTATAGGTAGGTAATAGCTACAAACACTTACAGAATTTAGTTAAAATTAAGTTTTAATTTAAAGTAGGTATAGGTAAGTAGGTACCTATAGTACGCGAGAGGTTGAAATAGCAATCCGGGAGGGAACGCCCCGCACGCCCGCACATCCCCCACGCTAACCCGGTGCGGGCAAGCGCGAGTGTGCGGTTTGTCCTCCCGCCTCATACCCCTATTGCCATCTCAAGCTCTTAAGGACCTACTTAAAAGTATACCTTCTATTTTTAAATGGGTAATTAATTAAAGTACAAAAATAAATGTAGTGTCATCTATTTACTATGTTAACCTATGTAAACTCATAAGCCGCAAACCGCATCGGGAATGGAAATGTCATCCTAGATACAGATAACCTAGTTAGGGGTCAGATATACCACCCACGCAAATGGCCAACTTGTACTTAACTTTTAGAGTTTCCTGGTTTATTAAGTATCAAGGTTCGATAAGGCCGCCTTTGCATGTTACAGCTATTAGATGAAGATCCTTGTATGTTCTTTTTTTGTTTACTTTGTGTTGTGTGCAATAAATAAAAATAAAGTAAAGTATAAAGTAATTTCATATTGATATTATGTAAGTACCTACTAGAGCTAATTTAACAATTCTGAACTTGAAACCAAAAGCACAAATCGGAACTACAAAAGTTAAAACAGCGATATGCGTAATTAAAAGTCGGAATCGCAAATTGCAGCGCAAACAGAACTATATCAGGGTTGAGCAAACACGCTACCCCAATGCCCAAACTGTCCGTATTGTTTGCGTTGTTAGCGGTCAAACAAACAAAAATGTTGGATCGTAACGAACCGGTAATCCGATTCCGAGTGGTCAGTTGTAAAGTTTCGATAGCAATCAACTGAGCCAACAGATATGTTTCGTGCGCAAACATTGAGGCAACCCTACTGTTTGCGATTGTTACTTAAGATGTTTATGCGGCTGATGCGGGTGCCCCTTTTTTTCTTTTATCCTATGATATTATTGTGTTCTATTAAATATTATTTGTTCTCTAAACATGGGAATGAAAATGAACGAAGCCTCAATAGCTCCACCGGTAAAGGAGTGGACTGAAAACCGAAAGGTCGACGCGACGGTTCAAACCCCGCCCGTTGCACTATTGTCGTACCTACTCCTAGCACAAGCCTGACGCTTAGTTGGAGAGGAAAGGGGAATATTAGTTATTTAACATGGCTAATATTCTTTAAAAAAAAAAAAAAAACTCCTTCGCGGAGATAAAGGTGTGTACCTACTGACCAAGAGCATTGGCTTGTAATGTAACCTTAGACCTGTGAGAGTGAGAGTACAGAAAGTATCATAAATCACAATAACAAGTGTGGACTCTATCAGACCTGTGTTAATATAGGTAATTTAGACCAAGTGACTTCCATAATTTCTGGTAAAAGTTAGCTTTTTGCGTTGTGCAAACGCAGCAAGTCAAATTCTACAAATTTGTTTACTGAAAACTTGTAGAAATTGAAATCAATTTTTTTATTTTTTTTTATTTGTACAACAAAAAAATTTACAAGTAAAAAGAAAAAGAGAGTAAAAGTGGACGGGGAAGCACTTATCTCTATAAGAGATCTCTACCAGTGACCCTTGGCAATGCGAGAGGTTGTAGAGGGAGTAGAATATGAGTTTATGAGAATGACAGAGACTTTTGCTAGAAAACTTGCTAGTCAACATTATAGTCCACGACAGGTTGAGATGGCAATCTGGGTATGATGCGGGGAGACGCCCCGCACACCTGTACGACACTCGAGCTCGCCCGCTATAGGTATAACGTTCTACCTAGTAAAGAAGTTTTTTAACGCATAAAGCTATGCATAAATCAAAGCAGTTCTAAACTCTCCTCATAACTTTAACCACACATCTCTGTCAGACCACCAAGCGCAATTGAAGCTGGTTTAACGTTTGTAAAAAGCTACTGATAAAAAGCTTCTAAACTGCATAAAGGATGGCTACGCATTTAGGTTACACACGTTTCACGTTACAACTCTTTTGCCCATTTTACCCTACATTTAAGAGATTCCCATTGCCCCCATTTACCCCACCGTAAAGTGGGGTAATTCAGGTCCTTTCAACGGAAGGCCTTTACGCATGGGACGCTAATGGGTTCTTTGCCAACTTTGCCTCTCTTTTAAACCTTTTTTCTAGATTGTCCTGCTAAATGTTAGGACAAAGACATGAGTAAAACAGCATAATATTATGAATAAACATTAAGTGGGTATATATTCATGCGATATTTTACCTATAAGCTGTTTTTTCCTTCAGCCTATTCAGGAGTCCAAGGTTCTATCCTTTAACTTTTCGGAGCTGTGTTTGTTTTAAGCAATCATTTGCATTTGCAACGATGAAAGAAAATATCATGAAGAAACATGCATGCCTCTAGTCTCTATGAAGTCTAAGGCTGAAATGATCTATGGAGCGCACTTTGACTTTGCTAAGACTTAAGACAGAGTTAGAACGCGACAGAGCTATATCTTTCACATAAATCTGTCTCGTTTTAACTCAATCTTAAGTCTGAGCAAAGTCAAAGTGCGCTCTATAGATCTCAGCCTTAGACTCTCTACTCCACTTCTTTCTAGATAATTTGACTCTATCAATAATATTTTCCTTTGCATTTTCGGTAAAATGAAATATTGTGGGCTGTGGCAATTTATTTATAGCTGCCAGCTATTATTCGAATAATTTTTGCTAAATATCTTCACGTATTTCATCAAGTAGGTTGTCGATTTATCAACCTACCTATAGCTACAAGCGTAAGCTTGAATATAATTGGTGAAAGCTGGTTCTGTAGAGCTTATTACGTAAGCAATAGGGTTCAAAATACACATATTGTACAGTTCTATACATGGAAGGAGATTGATGGCCGTCGAGAAAGGCCGGGAGAGGTAGGTATGTCTGAATCGATGTGGTAATGAGTCTGATTGAGCTCAAGTTTATAATAGTGTCCAAAGGTTAATGGCACAGCATTGACTTTAAAATAAAAGGGACGTGGTATAAGACTGACCATACGCGTGTATTTAAGTTATTTTTGATTCAATTAAATCTTTTTCATCTTCTATAATATAAAAATGAATCACTAAATGTGTTGCTCATCGCAAATCTCGAGAACTGCTGAACCGATTTCGCTAATTCTTTTTTATAGGTAATATTCCTTGAAGTACGAGGATGGTTCTTACGGAGAGAAAAATTTAATTCAACCTCCCCCTCAATTTTCTAAACTCCACACGAGCGAAGCCGGGGCAGGTCAGCTAGTTATTAATAGAAATAAATATCTTATGCTATAGGTACAAGTTGATTGTCGATACATTACTAGTAAGCAACGTTCTTTTTTGACTTTTTGTTATATTATTTCAATAATTTTTTTTTTTTTTTTTTATTTTTTTTTTTTTTTTTTTAATACAATAAAACTTAAAGCTAGCCTTATCTAATTACTATATAAATCAAATCATATTTCAATAATTATTTGTTAAAATATTTAAATAAGTACTTGATACCTGTTTTTCTGATTGACGCTTTTATTGTGTTGTAACTTGTAAAATTCTCAAAAAAGAAAGACCACCAGTCTTTCTTTTTTGAGAACTTTAACCTATCGACAGATTACAGATAGGTATTCCTCTTGATTATTATTATTAGTTATCGCGCTCGTAATATCAAAGTACCTACCTAGGTAATCTTTATGTATTCTGCTACATGACATTTCCTAAGTTAAGTACCTATCTATTAATCCAATAAATCCCCTTCTTTCTGGGACAGAACATGATCTTGCTGGAACAGTGCTGTAGGTACGATCTGGCTTTATAAGTGGGAGCTCCAAGGTTCGATGCCCGCTATGTTCAATTTAAGAATTTTAGGTATAAATTGACTAAAAGATATACCTAGCTAAGCAATCATTGAATAACTTATGAGGTCAATTTTCTCGCAATTCACACAAACACAAGCTATTTATCTTTGTGAAATCCATTAAACTCTTTCTAAAATCCATTCCGCTGAGACTTGCGCCGGCGCCGCTGCCATTGAGCTGTAGGTACCATAGAGACGCTGATGCTGAATTGCCGATTTATTATAGGTAGGTACTTCAGGCATCAAAAATACTTACCCACTTAATTTTACAAATATGTCATAATCATCATCACCATCTCAACATATCGTTTGTTTCGCTCGCACTTACAGGTTGGTTGGAGGTAAGTGCGAGCGAAACAGACAAATAACTCGACGACTCAACTTAAAATATGTCGACTGTAACATACTAAGCACGGGTCCCCCCCCCAGTATGAAACCAAAGCGACTACGAAGCCGGAACGTCAGCGGCCTTTCACGATATTTATTGGCACGTACTTATAGATTCGCGTCACTCCTGCATCCCGCGTTCGTAACACGCAGGTACGTAACTTTATACTTTGGGTCTCTGACTGTTAGTTATTGTCTGTTAATAAAGTTGCATATCCAAAGTTATAAGACTACCCACTTTACATAAATAAAGCTGCAAGAAAGCGTTGTCACACTCATTGTGCTTGGGGTCTCCCACCGCTAGTATGTATAAGCCGTTTTGCGGGACATCACGGCCTCTAGTACACCTACGACAGCTCTCTGGCTGCTACAGTAGCGATCATAAATAAGATGCACTCGGTAGGCGGATGAATACCTCCCATTCCCATATCAATTCTACATTCAAAGTCATGTCGATATTTTGCATTCCAGACTTTTTTTTCATCGTCGACAGGTAAAAGGACTGTGGTAAAGGTTTATGTTTGACTACGATTAGTGATTTAAAGATATATTCTATCACGAAATTGGACTGTATTTTTATTAACTGCAAATGTATTTATTACCTGAAATATCAAAATAATATCCATTAAGTATGGCGAAACCAATTAGTCAATGAGAATGACATTAGTTTCAATAACTACAAAGTGTCGCTACTAGATGACATTAACAGTCGCTTCAGTACTGACTACTGAGTGAACATACATACCTATCACAAATTTCGTCATTGGCAAGTGAACCGTGGCTTAGCGGTCAGACCGTCAGGCGCAATAGCAGGAGACACAGGTTCGGATACTGCTGGTTCTGCAAGTTTTGATATGTTTCTGGTTTTTTTTTTTTTAATTTATTTGGAAACTAGATGCCCGCGACTTCATACGTTCGTGTGGATTTAGATTTTTAAAAATCCCGCGGGAACTCATCAATTTTCCGGGATGAAAAGTAGCTCCCCTTGTGGAATGTCCCCCCGGGGTATAAGCTAACTCTGTACCAAATTTCATCAAAATCAGTTGAACGGTTGGGCCGTGAAAAGCTAGCAGACAGACAGACAGACACACTTTTGCATTTATAATATTAGTATGGATGTCAATGTTTTAGTAGGAGTACCAAAACACGTAGTTCGCACCGTACCTATCTTTGAAATTATGGGCATTTGTGAAACACATTAACCGGGCTTGGGTAATTAAATGGAGAGAGAAATTTAGGTAAACAGAGCATAAAAGTAAAAGCTTGGCCGTTCGATGATACGATAAAGGAGGGGAGGATAGTAGAATAGCAAGACGGACAAACATCTCTACGACAGGGGTGGTGAACTTTTATCAATGGACGTGTCTAAGTACTTAATAGATATGTTTTTCTTTTTGTATGTAAATTTTTTTGATATTTCTGCGTCAAATCTCATTACAGAGGCTTATGATATTTTTCCACTAGTCATATATATAATGGTAGGGAATTTGTTGGGATAAT